>NC_056745.1:330230981-330390286 GCF_019279795.1 Protopterus annectens | reverse complement strand
ACAACACCCGTAGGGTAGACTTGTAATGTTTGAGTCAATGTCATTATTATAATGTTTGAGTCAATGTCATTAATGTCTGACTTGCTTTAAGATCTTCTATAAGTAAGAAATACTTGACATAACATGAAATCTGACATAAGGCATCCAGCTTGGATGGTGCATGGTAGGGTTCACCCTCTGCTGAATTCCACTTCAACATTTTCTTTCTGTAAAACTTTTATACTTAGAGATGTGTGTGTGCACCCTAGTGTATGGCACTCTGTTACCTTACCCTCATCCCTAAGAGAGTGCACCTTTTTTGCAGTTGCATAGTTTGTGTTTCTCTCCTGACTTTACATTGAGAAAGTTTCTCATGTTCATTGTGTAAAGCATTGAACCATTCTAATTATGACCACCTTACAGTAAGATGGGATATACATAGACATGGTCTTTATTGCCTGGGAAAGGAACATGATTTCAAGCAGTGCCATAAATTTCACCAGTTGAATCTGTCCACCTGGAGATGTTAAAGGGGGACACTCCTGGCCAGCTTGTCTATCATGATGATGGTGCCATTTGAGAGTTCCTGTCACTGCAGGCTATTTGTGTCCTTGCAGTAGTATTCTTTTGCCCAGCATTGGTCACATGCTTAGCCCTTGTATGCATTTACTGTGCACAAAATTTGTCCCAGCTAAAGTTGGTGGAAGGGTGGGCAAATTCCTTATTCATGGCTGCCTGTAAGGAGTCTGAGCACTATGGGGCCATTATTTCTGTTACTGGAGCCATATAGTCTTTACCACCCTACTGCTGTCTTGTAGAGGACTCCTTACTTTGGAAAAATCTTAAAGCTTCTGAAGTCCTGCTATGGGCTGTCCTGTTACCACATTCTTTCCAGGGATATTTTATTGGGTACCTGGGGAAAGAGCAGGAGAACCGTTGGGTCGTATACCCCCAATGGAATCACTTACGAATAATCCCATATGGCTGACCTGGAAACACACAGACTGTGCTTCTTCAAATCCCAAAAAAAGTGGATGCTTACTGGAAATACTAGGATGGAATAGTTCAAGCTCCCCACAAAGCATCTTTGTGCTTGTTCCTGTATGATTTCCTCAGTGTGGTTGAGGATCCAAAGACTGCATCATTTCACCACCTAGGTGAGTGGTATAAATCTTCGGACAGAATCAGTAAGAGTGATTTCTTTCCTGCTGTTTTAGGACTTTGAGCCCATGGCTGGCTGTTTCGCCTTTTCAGATTCTGAGATGATTCCCATATCAAAAGTGACCAAGACTATAAACATTATTTAGAGATTTTTCTTTTTTTTTTTAAAACTGCTCACTGATGTTTTGATTGTACCAGTGGTATGGCTGTGATTGCAGGCCCTAGCAGCTACCTGCCCTGGATGGCCTGAGGCTATCCTCTCTTAAGGATACTGGATACCTCTTTTAAGTGGGGGGGGGGTCTCTTCTGTCAGCCTTCTCATGATCTATTGACTGACCTCCCAGCCAAAAAAAGAAGTCTCCTCACAAATTGAGATAGGTGCTCAGGTCACAGTCTTAATTGTGGTGCCAGTGACTTAACTGGAAGGATGATTCTGCCAGACTAGCAGTTCACAGTCCTGAGTGCCATGTTCTGCCTTTGTGAGGGAGGAGTGCCTCAAATTCATTCTGGCTCATAGAGGTAGGCGATAGGTGTGGTCATAGATGGTCTTAGAACATTAATGCCCTCTCACAGAAAGGGGTCCACTCAGAACAGGCTGTCTCAGTGCAAGTCTTTAGGGCAAGCTTAAACTGCAGTCCTCAAAAGGTCTGTGAAGGGAGCCTTTTCTTCAGTCAAAGGTTAGGCTTTCGTTACAATACGTCTTTAGTTACAAAGAAGACTGAAGGTTTCCATTACGTTCTGATTTCAGTAACATCCATGAGCACATCTTGTGCATCACATTCAGGACTTTTGAGTTTCCAGGGTGTCATGTCCCTTCTGTTGTAGGGCTCCTGGATGATGTCAATGAATATGACGGAACCTTCCTGGTATATGACTGTCAGGTATATGCTCAACCATGTTCCATTTGATTCACTTCAGCAACACTTTCATACAAATTATACAATTTGGACACTATCTGCAGTCAGAGTATTTACCAAGGTATTGACAATGATGACCAATTCTTTTTAGCATGACTTCTGGTGATGACCTTAGAGTGGATGCTTCCATGCCAGCAGTTTTTTTTTTTTTTTTGGGGGGGGGGGGGTGACCAGATACTGGGAGAAGTTCTGGTGAATCCATTTCAGTGGATTGTTTTCATTAATATGTAGCTAACCAAACCTGTAGTGTTGGCCATTCCTACCAGCAATACCATCCAAAAAATGTGAATTTGACATTTTGGTTCAGGACAGGCTGTACAGTCTAAATTTGAAGCATCCTGTTTCTTGTGAGTTTGATGTTTGTCTTGATTTTCATGATACCATTTGCACACAGGTAATAAAATACCAGTGGCTGCAGAGTCATTACATGCTAAAGCATGACATTCTTTGGGGGAACTCTCTTGCCAAGCATTGAAGTGGTGGGCAGTCCTACCATCCTTTTATTTGGGGGGGTTCTCCCCTTCTATAGCTGAGTCCATCTAAATACTGATTGATGCTTCTGTAATTCGTGAGCAGGGGGTCACCTTTGCTCCTCCATAGTTCAAGGAACGTAATCCCTTGTGGTGGACTCCACATCCACAGTTCTGTTTTTTGTATAGTCTTCATGGTCATAAAAGGCCTTAGAAGATAGGCTGTTTCTGATGCATCTTCTAACTCCTTCAGACAAACTTGTCTTGAGGTGCCTAAACAAGTAAGGGAACATGAGGTTGTAGCACTGTGCAGAGAGGCAATGCATGTCTGTTAGTTGGCCGCTGATGGGAGCATCAGTCTGTCAGCAGTTCACATCCTTAGTGAAGTGAATGTGTTGGCAGACACACTGAGGTACTACTACAATATTCTTCTGCAGTTACAGATTCAGGAACCATGTGCAGCACCCCAGAGAGCATCCCTTTCACTACCTGAAGGAATACAATCCTCATCCTTTGTTCAGTACAGAAGGGCAAGGTGTAGTTCAGGGTGGATGTATTCTCCATCCTGGTATAGTTTAGGGTCAATAAATTGTCTTTCCAATGGCAAGGAAAATTCCTGTATTGCTTTCCCTTTATTTCCTTCAATTCTTCATATCGTCACAAAATTCTGAGAAGAAAGATGAAAACTAATTCTTACCACCACTGGTAGTCAGCCATATCTGGTCTTTAACAGAAATTGGGTGCCCCTCATGATTATCACACATTTCCTCCTGAAAGGGGTTTCTTATGTCTCTAAACCACATTATTCTTATTTTTTTCTTCAGTTGACCACAAACCATAGGAGGGAGAGCCCTTCATGCCAAACCTTACATGTACATGAGCTAGTCCAGTTTCAATTTGAAATAGGTTGTTTGAGTCTAGGAAAACTAACCAGCTGATGCGCATCATAAGGCTCAGTGCCATAGTATTACTCCTTATCTATGGGAATTAGCCATATGTGGATACCCGCCCTTCTGGTATGAATTTTTTTTTTTAGAGCTTTTGGCCCCCCACCCCCATTTAAATATACCAACTCCGAGATCGCACCACAGTGGAGGAAATGGCAAAGTCCCAAAAGTGGCCCACCGATTCTTTTTCCCTGGAGAAAAAATCGCTGTTCCATGTCTTCGGGATTTCAAGCATTCACTTTTAAAGGGTCAATAAATCAGCGATCGCTATTTTAAGCATTCGCTGATTTAATATAGACCCTTTTAAAATACTGTTAAACAAAACCTTCCAGATCTTTATCACTTTCTTCCCTCCTAGCTTCGAGACTTCCATTGGAATTCCATCTACTTCTGGAGACTTTCCTGCTTGGTTATACATCACCATTTTTCGTCTCATCTCCTCCTGTCGAATCTTTGAGCCTTTCATGAGCAGAAGAAGCTTTTCACAGCAGCATAAGGTGCATTACCCATCCCTTGCCAGTTGAACCCTTGAATAGAGGCTAAAAGTACAATATTTCACCTAAACAAAAAAATGAAAGATTGCAGACTTCATTTTGCAAAATGGAAAAGTTGCAGTTTGATAGCCAAAGAACCACTGAACAGAGAAAAAAAAAAGAGCTGTAATAATCCCGCTTGTTCCCTCATAGCTCGAGAATATTGAATCTTGTATGTGGGATTGGGGTATTGCATTAACAGTGACCATCACCTTTAGCCAATATTCAGATTGCTGTGTGGCAGAACCTGGGAGATGATCTGACAGTGGCTCCCCCGAATGCTGTAAGGGGATTCAGACTAGCTGTAGGACTCAACTTCCTAATGAGAAGTAAAAGAGTGTTGAATGGATTTTGGGAAAATATTTATATATCACTGTAGGTATTACAACATCACTTACTCTAGGCCTTAGTTAGTTGCCAGACACACTGGATGAAGTATCAGGAATTTATCCTCAAGCATAGGACATAATAATAAGGGAGATCTATGAGGCCCCGAGGGACATAATATAGACTGATCTATGTGGCCCTTAATGAGGGATGCTGTGTCATTAAATGCAGTACTGTTGTTGTAGCTGCTTGCAGTAAGAGTGCTTGAAACATGGCAGTCATATGTGTGCATGCTTGTGTGAGGACCAAGCCTCTACTGGACTGGCTGTTGGATTATTCCTTGAGCATACATTTTTCTCCCTCACCTGGGACATTTTAAAGAAGCTAGAAGGGAAGGAAAACCCATGAAATTAGTTGAGAAAGTATTTCATCCTATATTTATGAGGCACAGTAGAAACTGCCTTACACAATAAATGCCCTTTTTATTGAAAGCAAAAATGAACACCACTTGCAGATAAAACAGAATCATTTTATTGTAACACTGACTATTTTTTTTCCTTTTATTGAAGACAGTCTAAGGCTGATTAATTATGATAAGCAAGTCCCTTTAAAAAATTGCCTGGAAGGGGTGATTGAAAAGGGAGCAGTCATTAGGGTTTTGGGGAGAGATATGTCGTCCTTTCCACGATGATATAGAGCAGTACTGACTACTTCACTGTCTCCCCACTTTCACTGCCACATGTTTTGGGAGGGAAGATTTCCTACTTCAAAGTAGATTGGTTCTGACTAACTACAGGCAGATAGTTATGGGAGCCTATTTCTACAGACTACAAAATGGAGTGCAGAGCTTTTCCATCCTTCCAGTGAATACCTGCCATCCCACCCAATCAGTGTAAGTGGCACAGCTGATAATAACTCTGCTATGAGAATGCAGCACTATAGAACAAATCTCTGTGAATGGACAAGGAAAGGGATTGTATTCCAGAAGGTTCCTAGTCACAAATGAATGATGCTTAAAGATGAATCCAGCATCTCTGAGCTGAAATAGTTCCAGAAGTAATCAAATTCAGGATGCTTACCTTGCTGGTATATTTCTCTTGCTCCTTTTATCGAAGAAGTTGTGGTCAGTCTTCATCTTAAGGATCTCAGAAGCATGAAAACAGCCAAGAAAACAAACTAATAACCAAATATACTTGGCTGAAAAACAGTCGAGCTTTGTAAAACGTAACATTTTATTCAAGGACGACTTAACCTTTTTTGTCTCATTAAAGCAGGACTTCATCAGAATTGAATATCACTGTGCACTCTACAGATTTAAAATGCATGTAATTAATTGCCCAGCCAATCAGCATTACCCAATTAAGCACAATAAAAACATTCCTTTAGGAAACTATAAAGTTTACATGAACCAATAAAATGTAATCATACCAATATAAAAAATTAATTCAAAATCCACAGTACTTAAACTTAAAAAATATTTTACCTTCCTACAAATTTATGCTTTGCTTCATATGCCAAAGTGTACTTTAAAATGTGTAAATAAATAAGTAATTAGTGAATGGATGAACTAAAATATCTATTAAACTTGCACAAAAAAAGTTACAACTTAGCTGCCGTTAATTTTAATCCACTGGCAATTGAAACACCATCTTTCAACCTTGACTTTTCACTTGCATTTAAGTGCATCTGCCAGAACCTGTATTCCAAAGTTTCCTCTGAGGGACCACCTCTAGGATTTCTAACCACTTGTTCCAAAATAAAAAAAATAGTGTTTCTTATTTTCTGTACAAATTACACTATGCCTAAATGGAGCACGTTATGTAGTCCTATCTCACCTCCATTATTATGTGTGGGTTCGGAGCTGATCCTCTGCTCTGACTCAGCCGCTTAGAAAGCCTGAAAACCTCTGATTGGCTTGTGGCTAATAGGTATCCCATGGTGCATGCGCACATTCCCCAGATCTTGTAGGTAGAGAACCTAGTAAAACCACTTTTTTTTTTTTGCTGTTAGTGTTAGGGCTAGATCTGTCTAAGTTAGAGGATCTAGTTCCACTCTTGTGTGAGTGTGTTGGTTTTTCTCTACTGCCATTATGTCCAAAGAAGTTAGAGCATAAACAGTCAGGGTTTAAAAAGTGTACTAAATGTTCGCAAAAAATGTCCATCACTGATGGACATACAGCACCTGTATGTACTGTTTAGGGGCCATACATCTTCAAGAAACTTGTCTCTTTTGTCATTCCTTTAGCCCTAGAGTGGTCCAGGAACGGAAGAATAAGCTGATCCTAAAAGGCATGTTAAAACCTTCCTTTGAGGAAGACCTAGCCAGTTCTTCCTCCTCTGCTAGGTCGCAGTCTTCTAGAAAGGATAAGGGCAGTACCTCTAAAAGGCCTTCTCCAGCCTCAACGTCTGTCTCTGAACCTCCACAGAAGTTACCAAAATCGGAGTTGGCCTCTGTCTCTTCGGCTCCACTGTCTTCGGAGCCGATTGAGATTCTGGACATGGACCTTGCAGTATCGGCACCAAGTGCATTGGTGCAGATCACTAGCAGTCCTCTTTGGAGCCGGTCTACAGACATTCCACCGGTCTCCCCTACTCTAAAATCGCCTATGTTGCAGAGAGCGAGGTCTTGCACACTGTCCTCTAAATCCTCCAGGAGCTTATCTGAAGAAGACATCGAGAGAGTGGTGCTCAGACTCCTTAAGTCGTCGGCCTTGCCAAAATGTTTTATCGGCTCCGACCATTTCTGTCTCGGAGCCAACTCCTGCTACCAATCCTGCTCTTTTTCCTCCTCTAACCCAGATTGGGCCTTTGGAGCCATGCTGTCGGTGCCGACTATAGTGGTGTCCTCTGCTCCAGCACCCCGTGTGGTTGTCTCTGAGCCAAGCTCCACTCCGACACTATCGGCACTGTCCGAAGTGTCTAGGGTCCAAAGCTCTTCGGTCGGGCCTGAGGGAGACACTTGGAACTGAACCTCTTCAGTGCTGAGTCTTCCTCTTGGTGCGTTGGCCCGAGTGAGATCGGACCCTACATCGTTCTTGGAGCCCATTCCTTTGGAGCCATCAGCACCTACGCTCTCTTTGGAGGCGGAGGAATTGGTCTTCATGAGGATGAGGAGCATGTTGGATAGTTCATCCGTACCACGTAGGAGTACTGATGCTATACTCCCTCAAGCGCCGACTATGGTCTCAGCATCCTCTCTCACCCGGGATGGTAGAGACTCACAGCCTCAGGACCCCCATTTGGTTGGCCCCCGATCTTCCAAGACCTCCCCAGAAAACCCCGCTGAGGAGCCCCCTCGGAAGAGATCATGTAAGAGGAACCATGTAGACTCCCCTGATGAGTCTGTCACATCTGACACTGACCTCGATGAGTCAGAGAGGTCCCCTAAGTCATCCTCTGAAGATGTCTCCTTTGCAGACATTTTGGAGATCCTCCGGCAGAGAGGCGGCTGGCCCACCGATGTTCTTCATCTCACATTGCTGCAGTCCTAACACTTGGGTAGTCCGCTGTCCCTCATTCGGCCCGAATATCAGAGTATAAGGCTGACGTCGGTCAGGGCGCATTTGACTGACATCAGAACGTCAGGGTACAAATGCGCATGACCGACGTCATATCCTCAGTCTTTTTTGCCGCATGGTCCGATGCAGAAGCAGTGTTGCAAGTGCCGTTCGGCGTTCTGAAATTTTTCGAATTCGGAGTTTCAGACCGAAGTCAGAGTTGGTTAAGTACCCCGTTGGGGAATATTTTGGTTTTTTCTTGCCTCAGTGGTTTCCGGATGTCAGAAAAAGTGAATAACTGTATTTCTTGTGGGAAACAGATACCGCATAGAGATTATCATAATTTGTGTATACCTTGTTTAGGACCTGAGCACGACGTTGTTGGATGCCGCTTTTGTGCTAGGTTTAATAAACGCACTATAAAGCGGAGGTTGGATTGTGCAAGGTTGGTCTTTGGGAAGCGGTGCAATTACAAAATGCCGTTGGATGCTCCGACGCCGGCTTCCTCAAAGAAGCGCAAGGACAAGGCAGTTAAACCTAGGTTGGAGGAGTCGTCCGAACCGGACGCCAGTTCCTTAGAGGTGTCAGTGGAACCGGTGGTTCCGACGGAGGCCTCTCTGGAGACCCAGGGAGACACTTTGATTTTACAGGATGTGGCCTCCCAGGAGGCAGGGCAGGCTGTAGGGGCTTCTCAAGTAACTGTACTCCCCTCCCTTACTAAGGGGCCTAGGCCCTCTCTTTCTGCTTCCAAGGCTTCTCCTAGAGGCAGGTCTAGTTTAGCTTCTGTGGGTGTCACTCCCAGTTCTTCAGGTGCTGTGCCCAAGAAGCACATGCTCAAAATGGCAGAGGATTTAATTACTTTAATTAGAGGCTCTATGCCCCCTCCTGATAAGAGGCCTAGGATGGAACCTGTGTTGGGGGATTATGAGCAGGCTTCGGATGTGTCTGAGTCTTCGGCTGAAGACTTGCAGGAGTATTCTCATTATTCTGATTCTGATATGGATGATTCTACTCCTTCTGCTTCTCCTCCTGAGGATTTTTCTTTCTCAGAGACCCTTCACTCCATGAGAGAGCATTTTAAATGGGAAGGTCAGGATTTCTCTGATTCCAGGAAAAGGCTTAGGGAATTTTTGTTTTTACCCCAACATAGGCCTTTAGCTATTCCTCCTGTTCTGAATGTGGTGGAAGATGTGTTTGCGGAGGCTTCTCTTAATCCTGATTCTTTGCCTCCTGCTCCTGTTAAACCGGATAGGTATTACAGGGTGCCTGAAGCTCATAAGTATCTTTTTAAGAGTCCTAGGGCAGACCCAGAAACTGTTAGCCAGGGGCCTAAGGGTGTTAAGGCTTCTGTTGTCAAAAATCCAGTTCCTGCAGATAGAGGCCAGGGCCTTGGATAGATGGGGAAAGAAAGTTTATACTTCTTCCACTCTAGCCATGAGAGCTTTGAATTGCCAGTTTCACATGTTGAAATATCAAAATTATCTCCTTTCTCAGTTGAAATCTAAGGTTGATGTCCTGGCTGAAGGTATTGACTGTAAAGAGTTACAAGATTTAGTGCATGTTTCTGAGCAGGTGGGTAAGCATTCTTTGCAATGTGGTTTTGATGCTGTACAGGCCTCATCTAGGGTGGCTGCCACTGGGTCAGTTCTTCGCAGGCATGCCTGGCTGAGGGATCAAAATTTCTCCGACCATGCTAAAACTAGGATTTTGGATGCCCCTTTGCAATCTGATGTCTTGTTTGGTTCTCCTGTTGAGGCAGTTTTAAAGAAAATGGAAGATAAGGCTAAGTCTATGCAGACTGTTAAAGATTTTTTGCAGGTTCAGCCTCCAAAGTTTAGTAGAAATTGGCCTACTAAAGGGTGGACGTATCCTTCTTATGATTCCCAGTCTAGGGGTAGATCTAGACGTGGCAGGGGCAGAGGTCAGGGCTCTTTCAGGCCCAGAACAGGGAGTTCTCCTGCACAGTCTTCAAGTGAGGGCAGGGGTCAGTCCTTTCGTAAACAGACCCAATGACCTACCCTTTCAGCTGCCAGAACCTTCTCGCCTGGCAGCACCTTTGGGAGGAAGGTTGGCACTTTTCAAAGAAAATTGGAGTTTGATTACCCAAGACAAATGGGTACTGGATATCATACATCACGGTTACAGGTTTTATTTCCATACCTTGCCTCCTTTCAAAGGCATGCCAGACATTCCTCCTCAACAAAGAATAGAGGCTCACAAGCAAATTTCACTGCTACTCCAAATAGGGGCCATACAGCCGGTTCCTTTGCCAGAAAGGGGCCTAGGATTTTATTCTCGCCTGTTCCTAGTCCCAAAGAAGGGGAACACGTGGAGACCAATTTTGGATTTGTCTATCCTCAACACTTATCTGGACATTCCCAAGTTCAAAATGTTGACGTTGCAGCAGCTTTTACCTCTGCTGGGCAAGGATCATTGGATGGTAACTTTGGATCTCAAGGAGGCTTACCTTCATGTTCCTATCAGACTAAGTTGCAGGAAGTATCTGCGTTTTCGAGCTGGGACTTCTCACTATCAGTTCTCTACATTGCCCTTTGGCTTATCTACTGCGCCCAGAGTGTTCACGAAAGTTCTGGCTCCAGTGATAGCTTTCTTCAGGCTAAAAGGAATACAGATCTATCCTTATTTGGACGACTGCCTGATTCTGGCTCAAGGAAGGGAAGAGCTTCTTCATCATTTGGAATATGTGATAGCAGTGCTAAGATGCCTGGGGTATTCTGTGAACGAAATAAAGTCCAGTCTAGTACCCTCTCAAGACATGTGCTTTCTGGGTGTGAGACTGAATACAGCATCCCAGATGGCCTTTTAACCCCGGACAAACAAAAGAGTCTATCCCTTTACTTCCATCAGCTATCTCATCAGTCCGGGCTGACTGCAAGGACAGTCCTTCAAGCCTTAGGGTTCATGGCATCTTGTATTCTGGTGCTTCCCAATGCCAAACTGCATATGAGGAAGCTACAATGGTATCTCAAAAATGTATGGACACAGCACTGCCAGGATCTGGACACTGTCATTCAAATAATACCTTGCATTCAAAAGGAATTTTTGTGGTGGGCTCAGGAATGTCACCTAAACAAGGGACTCTCTGTGACCTGGCCAGAGGCGAGTCAGATTTTAACGACAGATGCCTCAGACATAGCTTGGGGAGCTCATCTCAATGGAAAGTGGATACAAGACAAGTGGCCTGCCAGACTACAACATCTACATATCAACATGAAGGAGATGTTAGCAGTCCAGTTTGCATTAATAGCGTTCAAGGATTTACTTCTTCCAGGGCAGGTGTTGATTCTAACAGACAACACAACTGTCATGTGGTACATCAACAAGCAAGGGGGAACACATTCTTATCCTCTATGCAGGCAAGCAATGATTTTGTGGGAGACTGCTCTCAGTTTACAACTAAGTCTTCAGGCAAGGTTTCTGCCGGAGCACAGAACTCCTTAGCAGATGTGTTAAGCAGACAAATCATGGATCCCCACGAGTGGAAACTGGATCTTCATGTATTTCAGAAATTGACAGTGTCCTGGGGAACTCCAGACATAGATCTGTTCGCTTCTCCACTAAACAACCAGCTGCCAAAGTTTTGCACAAAGGTTTCATCACACAGCTTGGAAAGTGGATGCTCTTTCTTTCAGTTGGAAAAATCTTCATGTGTATGCCTTTCCACCTCTGCCTCTCCTCCCAAAGGTACTTCTGAAGGTCAGACAGGACAAGCCAAGGATGATTTTGATAGCTCCAGATTGGCCTCGACAGCATTGGTACCCACTACTGAGAAGTCTAGTATGGAAGCCTCCATGGCCTTTGCCTTTGATTCCACATCTGTTGTCCCAGGAGGACAGTCATTTGCTCAATGTCAAACTTCACTCTCTTCATCTAACAGCATGGCATATTCTGTTTTGAACCATAGAGGGTCTCAACTTCCACAACAAGTTTTGAATGCGATTTTGGAAGCTAGAAGGCCTAGTACAAGGAAAGTGTACGCAGATAAATGGAAGAGATTTTTATTTTGGAGTGCAGCTAAGGATTTGGATGTTTCTGAGCCTGATTTAAGTGTGGCTGTTCAATATCTTACTGAGTTATTGGACAAAGGTTTGTCCTTCTCTTCTATTAAGATTCATGCTGCAGCAATTTCAGCTCACTACGATTGTGACCCACCATTGTTTTCTCATCCTTTATTCAAGCAATTTCTCAGAGGGGCAAAGAATATGAGACCCCCACGAAGAGCTCCTACTCCTGCTTGGGATCTCAATTTTGTGTTGGAGAAACTCACTCTACAACCTTTTGAGCCTGCAGCTACTGCTGAGTTGAAATATTTGTCATGGAAGACTGCTTTTTTGTTGGCCATTACCTCTGCAAGAAGGGTTTCTGAATTGCAGGCCCTTATGGCAGTTGAGCCTTTCTTAATTTTTCACAAGGATAGGGTATCTTCACGCACCAATCCCTCCTTTATGCCTAAAGTGGTTTCTAGTGTGGCTTTAAACCAAACTATTCATTTGCCTACTTTTTATGCAAATCCCCAAACTAAAGGGGAAAAGATTTTGCACACCTTAGATGTTCACAGGCAGTTGCGATATTATTTGGACAGAACTAAAGGGTTCAGACAATGTCAGCAGTTATTAGTTTCTTTTGCTTTGTGCTCTCAGGGCAAGCCTGTGTCAAAACAAACTATTTCTAAGTGGATTGGATTTTGCATTGCTTTCTGTTATTCCCATCATGGCAAAGAGATTCCAGCTGGGATTAGACCTCATTCCACTAGGGCTACTGCCACTTCAACAGCTTTTTTGAGGGGGGTGGCTACTAAGGATATTTTGGAGGCAGCCACTTGGAGTTCAGTGCATACCTTCTCTAGGCATTACCACCTTCCCTTGTACTCTAAATCCAGGGCTGGTTTTGCCACTGCTGTGTTGCAGGGCATTTTGGCAGCTCCTGCTTCATTATAGTTTAGCCATCCTCCCTTACCTCTGCTTTGGGATTCTACCCAAGTGTTAGGACTGCAGCAATGTGAGATGAAGAACATAGTACAGTTTTGTACCTACCATAAATGTAGATGTTCGAAGATCCACATTGCTGCAGTCCAATTTACCCTCCCTCCTTCCCCTCTGTTGTTTGAGGTGGTTGTGTGGGTTGGGTTATCCATCTGAGGTAAACTGCATTTTGTATATTGCATTTTGTATATATTGTATATATTATATATATTTTTGGTGTTAGACTAGCTGTTTGTTTAGTTGTGGTCTTTGGGTTTGGACCTTTCTTTTTAGGGTCTTCTGACATCTGGGGCAAGAAAAGACTGAGGATATGACGTCGGTCATGCGCATTTGTACCCTGACGTTCTGATGTCAGTCAAATGCGCCCTGACTGACGTCAGCCTTATACTCTGATATTCGGGCCGAATGAGGGACAGCGGACTACCCAAGTGTTAGGACTGCAGCAACATCTACATTTATGGTAGGTACAAAACTGTACTTTACCCCGTTCGATGAGGAGTCTGTGTACCTGAAGGCTTTTGGGTCTCAACCCTCAGCTTCATGGGTGTCTCCTCCATTTGATGAATTACTGAATCTTGTGAGTCAGAAAGCATGGCAGACTCCTGATGCCATTGAACCGGTCCCCAGGAGGCTGAATAAATTCTTTCCACCCCTAAAGACAAAGAACTTTTATCCAAGGGTTTACCTGTTGATGCCATGGTGGTGGCAGTGGCCACTAAGAAGGAGCTAGCAGAGACTTCTTCTATCCATCCACCTAATAAGGAATCCCGAACGATGGATAGGTACGGGAAGCGTATCTTCTCTTCAGCGGCTTTTACACTCCAAGTCGCTGAACTGTCTATCACATTTTACAAGACTTCAGAGAGATCTCCTAAAGGAGTTAGGAGATGCTCTTCAGGGTACCTCTACTTGAAGCAGTCCCATCTACAGTGTCTGCTCAGTTGGCTACTCTCACATCTGTTGTTAACTCCTCCATGTGGCTGATTTCGTACGCAGCTGATGGTGCGAGTAGGGCAGCGGGTTCAGGAGTTTCCTTAAGGAGACATTCCTGGATGCGTCTATGCAACTTTGCTGAGCCTTTCAAGTCTACATTCACCAATGCTCCTGTGGACCGATCCTCTCTTGTTGGACCCAAGGTGAAAGATACCCTCACCAGGTGTGAGCAGGAAGGAAAGACTCTCTCTGCCGTAGGAGTCCGTTTTACCATTCCTTCTAGACCTTACCCTAAAGGTCAGAAGAGCGGCAAAATGTGGTTCAAGAAATCACAGAGACCTTTCCAGGACATACAGGGTGATTCCTCCTTCAGAGGCAGGGGAGGAGGAAATAATGGTAGACGTCACCCTAGGGGCAGGGGAGGCCCACAAAATCAGGGAGGTCACGATTCCTTTCGTGACCGGCCCTATCAGCGTTCCTGATGTGAAACCCGACTGTGGTCTCTGGAGCCGGTTGGGGGTCACCTGTCCCTTGTACCCAGAAGTCTGGCTAAATCTCACTCGAGACAAGTGGGTACAAGACATTATCACCAGAGGTTACTCTATACCCTTTTCCCTTCCACCATGCCCTCCCAAAAGGATCCCAGATATACCACCCAATCACAGGGATCAAGTGGCTATAGAGATAAAAAAGCTGCTATTAAAAAGTCATCCAAAAGGTCCCAACAGACCAGACAGGATTCGGAACATACTTCAGGTTCTTTTTAGTTCCAAAAAGAACAGGGGACTGGAGACCCATCCTAGACTTCAGCAGGTTAAACGAGTATGTAAAGAAGTCCAAGTTCCGAATGGTCACTCTACAATCCATACTCCCTCTGTTAGGGAGAGACAGCTGGATGTGCTCAATAGATATCCAGGATGCCTACTACCACATAATGATGGACAAAGCATCAAGGAGCTACCTACGCTTCCGGCTGGGAGCCAATCATTACCAGTTTTGGGTGCTGCCCTTTGGTCTCACCACAGCCCCCCAGGTGTTCACCAAGTGCATGGCAGTAGTCACAACTCATTTGAGGTGTCAGGGAATCAGTCTTTCCTTACCTAGCCGATTGGCTTCTGACTGCCACCACCAGACATCGCCTAGATCAATCGAGAGATTCCACAATCAAGCTCTGTTCCCCGTTGGGAATCTCGAGAAACTGGGAAAAATCTTCTACTTTGCCCACTCAGTCTATAACTTTTATAGGAGCAAACATAGACACGGTCGATATGACAGCCAGACTACCTACAGACAGAATACAGAATCTTGTGCAACAAATTTACAGGATACTTCCCCTTAGAAGAGTCAAAGCGAAGGTGGTGTTGCAGCTTCTCGGAACTATACCATCGACCATAACCTTGGTACTTTTAGCAAGACTACATATGAAAATACTCCAATGGTTCCTGTCATCCCAGTGGTCTTTTCAGCAGTTGCCTCTACGTCATCAGATTCGGATTACAGATTCTTGCAAAAAAGACCTACGCTGGTGGATTCAACCAGGGCATCTTACCACAGGGACTCCCTTTGTACCGCACCAAACCGTTGCCACTATGACCACGGATGCCTCTCAGGGTGGGGGGGCATTATCTTGGCAGGACTGTCCAAGCCACATGGCAAGATCAGGAGGCCCATCTGCATATCAGTGTCCTAGAGATGTGAGCGGTGCTTCTAGCGTTGCAAGCACTTCATGACTTTCTCCCTCTAAGGATGATAGCTATCCAGACTGACAACATGTCGGTGGTCTGGTATCTGAACAAACAAGGGGGGACCAGATCATACCCCTTATGTCGAGAGGCCCTGCGAGTTTGGAATTGGGTGATTTCTTCCCAATGCTTTCTCATTGCAACGCACATCCCGGGGACTTCCAACGTGATAGCGGACAAGCTAAGCAGGGCTATATTGTTACCTCACGAATGGTCCTTGAACCAGAAAATAGCCAGTATGATCTTCCACAAGTGGGGACAACCCTGCTGCGACCTCTTTGCTAGCCCCATCAACACCAATTGCAGCACCTTTTTAATCTCTCATCCCCCCTCCGGGAGAGTCTCCAAGAGATGCACTTGTCCACGATTGGCCCCTGGGACTCCTTTATGCTTTTCCTCCTTTTCCACTCATCTTCAAGGTCATACAAAAAGCAATGTTGTTGGGAAGCAAGATGATCCTCATCACTCCTTAATGGCCTTGCCAGATGTGGTTCCCTTTCCTCGGGCCTCACCTGTTAGACTATTTATGGACTCTGGACCCAGTGCCAGACGTCCTGACACACATCAGGTTCTCTTCACCCTAGTCTCCACCCTCTCAAACTGACAGCATTGCTGCTCCAGTTCTGTCACTAGTCAGGCTTCATGATCTGTCTCCAGCTGTAACTCATATTATTACCTCTTCTCACAAGCCTTAGACTATAAAATTGTATCCCAGTAAATGGAAAAGATTTTCTATATGGGCACACACATTTTGTTCTAGAGTTTCTTTCATAACTCTTTCACCAGGGTTCAGTGGCTGCTACACTCTGAGTTCAGCTAGCAGCAATATCTAATTTTCTTGTGGGGATTAATGATTCCAGTCGTCTCACAAACTGTGCAAATCTTTTCTTAGGGGTTCCATGATGTTAAGACCTCCTGTGCAAGACCCCATTCCTCCTTGGGACCTGAATCTAGTCCTGTCTAGACTTACTCCACCACCTTTTGAACCAGCCCATAGTTGTCAGTTGAAATTCCTGTCTTGGAAGACTCTTTTTCTGATAGCAATAACCTCAGTCAGACGAGTTTCTGAATTACAGGCCCTGTCAGTTAAACCTCCATATTTAATTTTTCACAAAGACGGGGTTTCTCTCCAGACCAATCCTTCTTTTATTCCTAAAGTCTGTTCTCAATTTCACTTAAATCAAACAATTGAATTGCCAGTGTTCTTCCCTAATCACTCCAATAAAGCTGAGTATACATTCCACCAGTTGGATATGAATAAGCAACTGTGTTTCTATATCCACAGGACCAAAGGATTTAGAAAATCAGAACAGCTGTTCGTTTCTTTTGCTGAGACGAGAATGGGCTTGCCAGTTTCCAAGGTTACACTATCGAACTGGATCTGTAGTTGTATTTCCTTTATTTACAGTTCTCAGGGAAAGGAGTTACCCTTTAAAGTTAAAGCGCATTCTACCAGGTCCTTTTCTACTTCTGCTGCTTTCCAAGCCAGGACACCTATTGATAATATATGTGCAGCAGCAACATGGGCTACCCCTCATACCTTCATTTCCCATTATAAATTGGATTTAACTTCCAGGGGTAGAGCCTCGTTTGGTTCCACGGTACTCAGGAGTATTTTCCAGTGAGCCACCCATTCAAGATGCTGGGGACGCTGTCCCACACGTAATAATGGAGGCGAGATAGGACTACATGACATAAAGAAGTTATGTACTCACCATAACGTTCCATGTATGTAGTCCATCTCGCCAAACATTATTACGAACCCACCCACCAGACCCCTTCCTGGAGGATCTGGAAACTGTCTTTCCTATTCTACAGTGGTTTATACCACAGGGGCGCTTTTTATTCTTCCGGACCTTTGTCCTTTTTCCTGTCTTATCCTGATAGACTAGTAGCAAACAAGATCTGGGGAATCTGCGCATGCACCATGGGATACTTATTAGCCATGAGCCAATCAGAAGTTTTCAGGCTTTCTAAGCGGCTGAGTCGGAGCAGAGGATCGGTTCTGAACCCACATGTAATAATGTTCAGCGAGATGGATTACATACATGGAACGTTATGGTGAGTACATAACTTCTTTATTTGTCTCCTCCTTGTTAATGACGTGCTGTCTACGTTTGTAAATCTTTTTTTGTAATGACAGTTCAGTCTTGCCTGTATAAAAAGAAAAACAATAATCACAAAATGTTAGACTATTCTCATACTCCTACAATTAAAATTATGATTAAATCAGAATGTGTAATCAATACTAGGGAGCATAATAGCTTCCCCCTCATATATGGAGCTACACTACCTGCAAGCTCCACACTTCATGCTACCTTTGCTTAACCCTCCATTAGGATGTTCACCAATAAAACCTCCTCATTCTGTTTTTTCTTTCAGGTTATTACATCTCTTAAAACTAAACAAAGTCTGGGCCTCTACCTTCTCAGCTAATTCCAAATCACTCTATAAAGAACCTTCCAATTAGCCATAAAAACATTTTTAATAGCATTACTTTCCGGGCCATACTTAAGTACCAAACTGCATTCAGGCTCACAGTTTCATCATCAGTATCAGCATTTTTCTCCTTATTGACATCAGGGAGACCCCTACGTAAAAGGGGGTAAAATTTAATTTATTTTCTTCTGTTGATCTCACTGTGGATATTATCCATCAAATTCACCAGGTAACCCCTTTCGATAAGCATCTGCTTCAGTAATCCAGTGTCTTCTTTTAAGTCCTCATCATCAGATACAATCCTTGCCAGTTGTACCACTTGTCCATTTACTAAACTTCACTTCTGCTTATAGGGGTGAACTGTCAAAGTTCAAGTAATTATTAGAGAAGGTATGTCCTATACAGCTTATATTTAAACCTCCTCAAATAAAATCCTTCATTAACAAAATGTCTGAGTAACACTAGAAGCAGAAAAATTATAAATAAACTTTAAAAAACGTAATAGTGTTGTTAATATAATCTATAAAACTCCTCAAGGAACGTCTGTCACTTTTCCATATTAAAAAAATATATATCATCCAAAAACCTTAAGTAGGTGACAATATTTTCCTTTAATCAAGGTGAAAACACACATTTGTGTTCCCAGTACCACATAACAGTATCTGCAGAGAGGGGGCTGCAAGTGGCCTCCATAGCAACACCATTGACCTGTTTGAAATATTCTCCCTCAAAAAAATATAAAATTAGTCAAAACAATATCCATGAGATCACACACCATATTAACCACATCATTACTCAAATTAGTAATCTGAAGTAGTTTACTTAATTTGGTCTTCAACCTGTGGAATACAGATCCAGCTAGCAGGGTTATTCTGATTGTAAGTTTTTCTAAAATTTCTGTTACTTTTAGCCGTTTCAGGTTAGTATAGGTACCCTTTCTCCCCTCCCATCGCTTTGGCGTTGAGTGTAGGTTTGTAGTTGTAGTTAGTTTAGAGTAGTTTGTCTGTGGTCCCCTCCCCCCCCATTAGTCAGCTAGTGTGGTGAATGGGTGTGTATTATTAGTCTAAAGAAAGAAAGTTTTTGGTCTGTCTCTTCATTTTGTTTAAGGCTTCTTGCTTGATAGTATGGCTGAAAATCTTGCCTTTAAGCGCTGCACAGAGTTTGGCCATAAGCTCTCCCCAGCGGATGGCCACACTCTGTGTGTGTATTGTGCTTAGGTGTGGCCCACTTTAATGTAGATTGCTCCATTTGTGCTGGGATCAGTCCCCCGAGCTTTGAAGGATAAAAAGGCCAAGTTGGCCCTCAAAGGTCTTCTGCCTGCCATTGAACCTCCTTCCTCGTCTTCGGCTTCAGTCACAGCAGCCCACTGCCTTTCCCACTTCTCTCCCTTTGGCTTCCCCTCCTCCCAGGCTGGGACTCAAACTCCTGCATCTAAGCCTGTGATAGCAGAGCAGAGGAGAGGTAGAGAGTCGAGGATGAAGGAAAAGAGGAAGAGGTCCCCGGACCTCTCATCCCCGAGCAAGTCTGCATGGATCTGTGACTCCCCCTCTGCTCTGGTCTCCAAGGTTCTCCCTGGAGCCGGAGGAGGCACTTCAGTCTCTCAGGCCTTGGTTCCCTGACCGGCCAGGTCGGAGTCTGTGGCCCCACCTCGGTCGACTCGTTCTTTATCGGACATGGATCTGGATAAGATGATGAGGCGCTTTATCCATACAGGGATCCAGATGGGGGTTTTGCCAGCCCCCCTTCCTCAGGAGGGGTAGCTCGCTTCCGTTTTTTCACCCCATTTCTCCTTTCCCAATCCGACCTTCGGCTTCGGAGTTCTCGGATCCGAGGTTGGCCTTGGTCAGGGGGTCGGCTCTGACGGTCCATGCGTCCTCAATGCCGACAGCTGCCTGGAGCATGTCGGATCTGACCAGTTCGGATCTGAGCCGCTCTCGAAGCCAGAGCCTGGGTGTCAGATCCAAGGGAGTGGAACCTTTTCCATTGGCTCTGGCGTTGTCAGGCCAGATTACTTCCCTCTGAGCTCCATCCACTTAAGGTCCAGCTCTGATTCTCGTGTCAGATCCGGGGAGTCCGGCCTCTTTATTAGCTTCCCAGAAGGGTCCGCTGTCCTCTGGCGTTCGATGTGGTAAAACGGGTCCTCTCTTTCAGATCAAGGCCCCCTGACTGCCCCCTCGGATGCTGCCCAGATCCCCTCGGTTCTGTCATCAGTCCCCATTGTCTTCCCAAAGGGACAGCCTGTGCCCAAAGAGCCCCAGACGGTTCTCCCCAGAGGAGCTGATGGCTTACGAGTGCTCCTCGGAGAGCCCCATGGGAGGTGTGCCTAGCAAGCATGCGTGCAAGAGGAGGCACTTGGACTCCCCCGAGCCCCTAACTGAGGACACAGGCTTAGATGATGGGGAGGGCTCCCCAAGATCACCTCCTGATGATGTCTCCTTTGGAGACATCATGGAGATCCTGCACCAGCGGTGAGGTTGGTCTGCCCCCAATCCCTCTTCTGATGAGTCTGTGTTTCTGGAGGCTTTTGGCATGGACCTGTCTACGTCTTGGGTGTTCCCTCCCATGGATCCTTTAGTGGATTTGATCACCTCGTGGGTGTGGAAGGAACCAGATACCGTGGAGTCTATCCCCAAGTGCCCTGATAAGTTTCTGAGTCCCCCTACTGACAGGCCTTTCTGGAACAAGGGCTTCCCAGTGGATGCCATGGTGGCAGCAGCAGCCACGAAGAAGGAACTATCTCAGGAAAGTTCTTCGGTCCGCCCTCCTGAAAGAGAGTCACGGATGATGGACCACCTAGGGAAGTGGGGTGTATGATTCAGCTACCTTTTCAATAAGGGAGCTGAACTACTTGGCCCATGTCACGAGAATTCAGTGTGAATTAGTGAAGGATCTGGAGGAGTCTCCACCCAAGTCCATGGCGCAGGAGGACAAGGCTTCGTTCTCCACAAAAATGGCCACTCTGAGAGCATTATCAAATACGTCCATGTGACTCCTCTCCCATGCTACGAAAGGAGCGGCCAGGGCGGCTGGGTCCGGCGTGTCCATGAGACGTAACACCTGGCTCAGGTTGTGCCAATTCACCAAACCCTTTAAGGTGTCCTTTGCCAATGCCCTTTATGACGGCTCGACTCTTTTCGGTAAGACCATCAAGAAGACACTAGTCCAGAGTGAGAAGGAAGGGAAGACACTGTCTGCCGTTGGGATTTGCTTCTCCCTCAAAGGTCCTTTTCCCAGAACCAGAGAGGGCAAAAGAAGATGTGGTTCTGGAAGTCTTAGTATTCCCAGGGCACTCGAGGCTCTTCTTACCCAAGAGGCAGAGGGGGACAGAATGGACACTGACCCAGAGGCAGAGAGGGTCCGTGAAACTTCGGGTCTTGAGAACCATTCTTGGACAGACCCTGGCAGCAACCCTGTTGGGTTGCCCGGCTACTCTACTCTGGAGGCAGTTGCGGGATGATTGTCCTTGCACCCAGAGGCATGGGAGTCCATAACGGACCACTGGGTGCTTCAGATCATATCCAGAGGATATTCTGTCCCCTTTCTGGGTTCCCCCATAACTCCCAAACACCTCCCATATGTCCCACCCACACAAAGGGAGGCAGCAGCACAGGAAATTTCCAAGCTGCTAGGAAACCAAGCCATCAAAACCGTCCCTCCAGATAAGTCTGGATCGGGCTTCTACTCCAGGTTCTTTTTGGTGCCAAAGAAAACAGGGGGAACTTAAAGCCCATCCTGGACCTTTCTACCCCGAACCTGTCAGTTGCCAAAGAAAAGTTCCGGATGGTCACACTACAGTCTATCATGCCATACCTGCAAGAGAACGACTGGATGTGCTCGATAGATTTCCAGGATGCTTAGTATCACATAAAAATGCACAGAAGCTCCAGGGGGTTCCTCCACTGCCGTTTAGGGGTCAATCATTATCGATTTCGAGCCCTACCCTTTGGTCTTACCACAGCCTCCAGGGTGTTTACCAAAGTGATGGCGATTGTAGCGGCTCACCTGAGGCGTCAGGGGATTCAGGTCTCTCCATACCTGGATGATTGGCTCCTCACTGCTCCCACTAGGCGTCTACTTTCCCAAACAGGGATTACTTTCTGAAACTTGCCCCGAGTTTGGGTATCACAATTAACACAGCCATGTCTCTACTAGAGCCTGTACAGGTGATAGATTACATTGATGCCAGGATAGACTCACTACAGTGCAAAGTGTTCCTGACCTCGGAGAGAGTCCAAAACCTCAGGATGCATGTCTCCCTAATTTACCTTTCTCACCTCCCGGCAGTGGCATCAGTGTTGAGGGCCCTAGGCTCGATGGCGGCGACCATAACTCTCCTTCCATGTGCTCGGCTACACATGCGGATTCTTCAGTGGACTCTAGCGGTTCTGTGGACCCTGTTGGATTTACCACTATCCTATCCTATCCACCCGAGTCAAGTTTGTCAGTTGTCCTTCATATGGTGGATGAGCTCTCCGGACATTTTGGAGGGATGATCCTTTGTTCCATCCCCGGCCCAAACCACAGTGACCATGGATGCCTCCCAACTTGGGTGAGGGGGGGGCATTGTTCGGGCAGGACAGTCCAAGGCCTGTGGTCCCCCATAGAGACCAGCTTGCATATCAGTGTCCTAGAGATGAGGGTGGTCCTTCTAGTGTTGCAGGCCCTTCATGTCTTTCTTCCTCTGGGGACGATTGCCATTCAGACAACATGTCAGTAGTCTGGTATATAAACAAACAGGAAGGGACCAGATCTTATCCCCTTTGTTGTGAGGCCATGAGAGTGTGGGAATGGGCAATCCCCACCGGTCGTTTGCTCATCGCAATGCACATTCCGGGATGGTCCAACATTCTAGCGGACAGGCTAATTCGGACCATTCTGATGCCTTACGAGTGGTCTCTGCAGCTATCTGTAGCAGAACAGATCTTCAGCGAGTGGGATCAACCTTGCTGCGATCTCTTCGCATTTCCTTCCAATGTGAAGTGCAGCAGGTTTTTCGCTCTGAACCCCCCCGCCAGGGTAGTCCCCCAGAGATGCTCTAGTTCATGCTTGGCATCCCGGTCTTCTGTATGCTTACCCCCGCCAGTTCCTCTCATCCCGAGGTTTCTGCAGAAAGCTTGTCGACTGGGAAGCAAGGTGATCCTCATTGCCCTGCCCCCTTCTGGCCTTGCCAGGTATGGTTTCCCTTCCTTTGGTCTCACCTTCTAGCTCCACCTTGGATCCTAGATCCCATTCAGGACCTGATTTCACACCCATCGGGGGTGCCTCATCTGAGTCTGGACAGCCTGAAGCTCACGGTTTTGCTGCTGCAGTTCCTGTGATTGCTAGGACTCCCAGATTTTCCTCCTCAGTTAAGTCTCTTTTGGTAGCTGTTCATAAGTCTTCTACCAGAAAGGTTTATCGCAGCAAATGGAAAAGTTTTTCTCATTCTGCCATTCTTGATTTTCTAGCTGATATTTTCCAACATGGAGCTAGTTCTTCTACTGTCAAAGTTCAGTTGGCTGCCATTTCTCATTTTCATGTGGGTGAGAATTCTGCATCCTCTTCTAGACTGTGTAAAGCCTTTATTAAAGGCACTTTTTTGCTACACCCCCTGATCAAAGATCCTGTCCCCCTCTTTTCAGAACCGAAGTTTTCAAAAATGCCAAGTACCCCTTTGGTGATCCTTTTCCTTGCTCTAAACCGATGTCAGTAAAAGTTAATTGTATTACCTGTGGAAAGCAAATACCTCATAAAGATTTTCATTCGTACTGCATTCCTTGCGTAGGGCCAGACCCCAACATCCCTCGCTGTCGGTTTTGTGTCTTATTCAATCCCCGAACTATTCGTCGTCTGTCCATTTTTGCAGCAAACTATTTTGGTACTCAGTTTAAATATCCAGAAATGACTTCGGTAAGCCATCGGACTACCGACATTCCGAAAAAATGTAAAGATAAAGATAGAGACAGACCGCATAGGTCCAAAGCTGCCGACGACACTTCCGTTAAGCTAGTCGCCAGTTTGCCGGTACTCAGGCACTTTCGCAGCCCCTGATACCCGCTACTTCAGATTCGCAGGCCTCTACTAAGACCCATTCGGAGTCCGGTATGCCGCGAGATGCTTCTTCGACTATGGAACCTGCGGATGTCTCTACCTTGGATGGGTCTGGAGCCGCTGTGTAGGCACTGGCTTCTGAGGGTGTATTCAGGCCTACGGACTTGCATTTCAAGCAGACGCAATCTTCTTCAAGGTCTAAAACTCGACCCACGCCTAGAAAACCGACGTCCAAACCGCATGGTCAGGCCCATATGCCTAAAAAACAAATGATAAGAATGGCTGAAGACCTTATTACTTTAATTAGGGGAAGCCAGCCTTCTCCCTCTGAGACCTAGAATTGATTTTCCTTTTGATTCTTCTGGTCAGGATTCTGAAACACGAATGCTTTTGTCAGACATTCTGTGGTATGCCCTAACATGTCTATCCGGTTTTTTGTCCTTGAAAAAGTCATCCAAGATCAGAGGGGAGGAGATTGGGAAACTGAACTGGCTTCGAGGGAATTGTTCTGGCAATTAAGGTTGAATGCAACCAAAGCCCCAGGCTTAAATGACAGCATAAGTTTAGCAAGCATTCTAAAAGCCAGAAGCAACACCCTTTGATTTGTACAGGGATTTTTAGTGCTGGTATATGTCTCCTCCCTTTACATTCTTTGAAAATTGCCTTTCATTTCCTCTCACCCCCCCCCCCCACACACACACACACTATTGTCAAGATTCAATGGCATTGTGACTTCATTTGGTGGTTTGCATTGCTATTTTTTTCATGTTCACAGCCTCATCAAAGGTACATCTGTGCTGGGTTTGAGACAAGGTGGCTTTGGTCAGTTTCACTTTTGTAATTTAACATTTTCATCTTCAAGTAGCTGGGACAATGCTACATAACAATTGAATTTAGTATTGAGTTCATTTGCATTATAAACAGTACAATGAAGGTGAACTTCTGCCACGCCTGCATCTGACATTTCTCTAACATTGTTTCTATCACAATGCTGTGTATACTTTTAAACATATGTTTTAGCGTTTAACCCTTTTGCATTTTATCAATATGATTTAACTGTGGGCTTTCAACCTCTCATTTTAAATGCACTTATGCATTTTTAAAACCAATTTTTTATTAATTGTACTGATTTTTATTTGAATTTATTTAAATATATTTTAATGCATTTAAATGCAAGGTTAATTGAATTATGGAATGTCAATTAACTAATCAACCTATGGGCTTTTTTCAAGCACTTTATATGGAGTGTAGGTATTCAGTATGTTTTACACTTGATAAAGCCTGGTAAGACCAGGCGAAAGCGCTTGTGTTGTGGATTTTGGCAATAAATTTCTTCGTTTTGGATGAAATTGGACTTCGTGTTTTGTATCCTTGTGGTGGGTCAACTGTACTTGCAGCAGTTTGAATTTGAACTTTTTAACAGTTTGGCAGCGATAACCAGAAGAAGTCATTTCCGTATTTCACATTCTGAAATTTCTGTTTCTTCTGATTACCAGGATTTGCCCTTATCTACCTATGAGGATTCTGATTCAGAGGACTCCATTCCCTCTGCTTCCCCTCCAGAAGATTTTTCTTTTGGTGAACCTTTGCACACTCATAGGGAGCACTTCCACTGGGAAAGCCAGGATTACTCTGACTCCAAAAAGAGGCTTAGGGAATTCTTAATCCTACCTCAACACAGGCCTTTAGCTATCCCTCCTGTCCTGGACATTGTAGATGATGCCTTCTTGGAATCTAGCCTGGCTCCAGACACTTTACCTCCAACTCCCAGGAAGCCTGACAGGTATTACACTCTCACAAGTTCCTTTTCAAGAATCCTGCTGCAGACCTAGAGACCATTTCCCAGGGACCTAAAAACATTAAGGCTACTTCTGCCAAAAATCCTACTCCCTCTGATAGAAAGTCCAGGGCCTTGGACAGATGAGGTAAGAAAGTAAACACTTCTGTTACTTTGGCCATTAGGGCCTTAAACTGCTAGTTTCATATGTTAAAGTATCAGCAACATATTATGGGACTACTTAAACAGAAAATGATGTTGATTCCTGACTGTGCTGAAAATAATGAATTGCAGGATTTAATGCATTCTGCTGAACAAGTTGGTAAACATACTTTGCAATGTGGTTTTGATTCTTTAGAAGCATCTTGCAGGGCTGCTGTCACTGGTTCTCTTCTTAGAAGGCATGCTTGGCTTAAGGAGCAAACTTTGCCAGATCATGTTGAAGCTAAATTACTGGATGCTCCCTTAAACCAAGATCACCTGTTTGGCAACAAAGCAGAAGTCGTCCTTAAAAAGATGAAGGAAAAAGCTAACTTTATACAAACTGTTAAGGATTTCCTGCAAGTAAAGCCTCCCAGATTCAGTAGGCATTGGCGTTCTAAGAATTGGTCCTTTCCTGCCTCTTCCAGGCCTTCTCAGTCCAAACCCAGGAACAGCAGACTACCTAGGCTACAGTCTCAAGGTATTCACAGGCCTAAGCAGTGGGGGGCTTCCACTTCCAAAGCTGGAAATAGTAAGACACCCCCCTGTAGAAAACTGTCATAATGACTTAACCTTAAACCTTCCCAGCCCTGCTCAACTGCCTGCTCCCTTAGGGGGAAAGATTGCACTGCATGCAAAAAAATGGGAACTCATTACCCAGGACAAATGGGTTTTAAATATAGTTTCCCAAGGATACAGATTCCACTTCCACACTTTACCAACCCCAAATGGTTGGCCAGACCTACCCCCCAAATCAGTGGGCAGAGGCTCAACAGCAGGATGTTCTTCGTGTTTCACTGTTGCAGTCATTACATTAGGGTAATCTGCTTTCAGGTTGCCCTCAGTCGGCCTGATTAAAAAAGTCTTGGGCCCTGCATCGGTTGCTGTCCCTTCTTCCATGACGTCAGGTCATCAGGGGTATAAAACATGCAGTCGACTCCATTACATCAGTCTTTCTTGCCGTGCGGTGCCCGAAGCAGAAGCAGTTTGCAAGTGCCGGTCGGCAGACTCCTGAAATTTTCATTTTCGAGTTTCAGAACCGAAGTCTTCAACTAAAAGCTAAGTAACCCATTGGGGATAATTTTTCTTGCTCCTTTCCGATGTCAGTAAAAGTTAATAATTGCATTACTTGTGGAAAGCAAATAACTCAAAGATTTTCTTTCATACTGTATTCCTTGCCTAGGCCCTGACCACGACGTATCTTGCTGTCGGTTTTGTGCTTTATTTAATCAGCGCACTATCCATCGTCTGTATATTTTTGCCTCTAAATATTTCGGTACTCTGTTTAATTATCCAGAAATGTCCGTTAGCCATCGGACTACCGGGATTCTGAAAAAACGCAAAGATAAAGACAGAGACAAGCCGCAGAGGTCCAAAACTGACGACGAGCCAGTCGCCAGTTCGCCGGTACTCAGTGAGGCGCTTTTGCAGCCCCTGATACCCGCTACTTCTGATTCGCAGGCCTCTACTGAGGCCCATTCAGAGTCCAGTATGTCGCAAGATACTTCAACTATGGAACCCGCGGCTGTCTCTACCTTGGATGGGTCCGGAGCCACTGTGCAGGCGCCGACTTCTGAGGGTGTATTCAGGCCTATAGACTTGCATATTAAATTGGCGCCTCCTTCATTACTAAGGCCTAAATCTCGATCCATGTCTAAGAAACCGATGCCCAGCCCACATGCTCAGGCCTCTATGCCTAAACAACAAATGATAAAAATGGCTGAAGATATAATAACTCTAATTAGGGGTAGCCAATCCCCCCCCCTCTAAGAGGCCTAGGGCTGAATATGATTATGAATCTTCTGATCAGGATTCTGTTTTTTCCGACTCTTCTGATGACCTGGATTTGTCCTTACCTACTTATGAGGATTCTGATGTAGAGGACTCTATTCCCACTGCCTCCCCTCCTGAGGATTTTTCTTTTGGGGAAACCTTACATACTCTAAGGGAGCATTTTCATTGGGAAAGCCACAAATGTTCTGATTCAAAAAAGAGGCTTAGGGATTTCCTTCTCCTACCTCAGCATAGGCCTTTGGCTATTCCTCCTGTATTAGACATTGTTGATGGCACTTTCTCGGAATCCAGTTTGGCCCCTGATTCCCTGCCTCCTGCTCCCAGTAAATCTGACAGATATTACAGGGCCCCTGAGTCCCACAAGTTCCCTTTCAAAAATCCTATTGCAGATCCAGAGACTATTTCACAGGGGCCCAAGGTCATTAAGGCTTCTACTGCTAAAAATCCTACCCCTTCTGATAGAGACTCAAGGGCACTGGATAGATGGGGTAAAAAGGTTTACACTTCAAAAACCTTGGTCATTAGAGCTTTAAACTGCCAATTTCCTATGTTAAAATATCAGCAACATGTTATTGGACTGCTTAAACAGAAAATGATGTTGATTCCTGACTGTGTGGAAAATAAAGACTTACAGGATTTAATGCATTCTGCTGAACAAGTTGGAAAACATATTTTGCAATGTGGTTTTGATTCTTTAGCGGCCTCTTGCAGGGCTGCTGTTACTGGGTCTGTGCTTAGAAGGCATGCTTGGCTTAAGGAGCAATCTTTGCCTGATCATGTTAAAGCTAAATTGTTGGATGCTCCTTTAAATCAGGACTGCCTGTTTGGCAACAAGGCTGAAGAAGTTCTTAAAAAGACTGAAGATAAAGCTAAATCTATACAAACTGTTAAAGTTTTTTTACAAGTTCAGCCTCCTAGATTTAGTAGGCACTGGCCCTGTAAGAATTGGTCCTTTCCAGCCCCTTCCAGGTCTTCTCAAGCCAAACCCAGACACAGCAAAAACCCCAGGTGTCAGTCCCAGGGGACTCGCAGATCTAAGCAGTGGGGGGCCTCCACTCCCAAATCTGGGAATAACAAGACTCCCCCCTATGGAAAACTGTCTCGGTGACTTCCTTTTAAAATTTCCAAGCACTTATCTTCTGACTGCCCCTTTGGGGGGAAAGATTGCTCTTCATGCAAAGAACTGGGAACTCATTACCCAAGACAAATGGGTTTTTAATATAGTGTCCCAGGGATACAAATTTCATTTCCACATGTTGCCAATGCCAAGTTGGTGGCTGGACCTACCCCCAAATCAGTGGACAGAGGCTCAAAAACAAGTACTTTCTCTCTTAAGCATGGGGGCTATTCAACTGGTACCAGAAGAGGAAAAGGGACAAGGTTTCTACTCGAGACTTTTCCTGGTACCCACAAAAGACAAATCATGGCGTCCTATCCTGGACCTGTTTACTCTGAACACCTTTCTGGACATTCCAAAATTCAAGATGCTGACTCTTCATCAATTACTTCCTATGCTAAGCAAAGACGCCTGGTTGGCACCCCTAGATTTAAAAGAAGCATACTTGCACATCCAATTAGGGAATCTTGCAGAAGATACCTACGCTTCAAAGCAGGCTACATGCACTTTCAGCTCTCTGCACTGCCCTTTGGCTTATCTACTGCGCCCAGGGTATTCACAAAGTGCCTAGCTCCAGTTATTGCATTTTGCAGGCAAAGAAGTATTCAAATATACCCATACCTGGATGATTGTCTAATTCAGGCAGAAAGCCAGGACATACTTTTGAATCAACTGGCCTTTGTAAAAAGGGTTCTAACTTGTCTGGGGTACACCATAAACGAAAAGAAATAACAATTGGTACCCTGTCAACAAATTACATTCCTGGGAGCAAGCTTGAATACAACTTCCCAGATGGCTTACCTCACGCCAGAAAAGCAAATTCATTTGATAACCTATTTCAAACAAGTGGCCACAAAAACCATGCTATCTGCAAGACAAATACTGCAAGCCTTGGGGTTCATGGCTTCCTGCATTCTTCTAATAACATATGCAAGACTGCATATGAGGAAACTACAGTGGTATCTAAAAAGGCTATGGAGTCAACATTCTCACAGCCTAGAAATAATGATTCCTATCATACCTTGCCTACGCCTAGAGTTCCTTTGGTGGGAAGAGGCCTGCCACCAAAACAAGGGACTACCTTTCACACTACCCCCTGCTGCCCAAACCCTAACAACAGATGCATCAGACTATGCATGGGCGACTCACCTGGCAGGGAAGTGCATTCAGGGCAAATGGAACCCAAGTCAAATGCACCTGCACATCAATCAAAAAGAAGTGTTAGCTGCACAGAATGCTCTGACAGCCTTCAAGGACTACATTTTTCCAGGACAACTAATGGTAAAGAAGAACAACACCACGGTTATGTGGTACATAAACAAGCAGGGGTGTACACATTCTTACCCCCTCTGCAGACTAGCCATGGCATTGTGGAACACAGCCTTGAGCTACCAAGTGCACCTAAAAGCTCAATTCCTGCCAGGAAAATTAAATATACTGGCAGACGGACAAAGCAGAAACCTCATGGACCCACACGAGTGGAAACTGGAACCAAGGATTTTCAACATGTTGACAAGCGAATGGGGGAGCCCAGATATAGACCTGTTTGCCTCCCACCAGAACTACCAATTGGACAAATTTTGTACAAGGACTCCCCACAAGCAAGCTTGGAAAGTGGATGCTCTGTCCTTCAGCTGGAAAAACCTATCAGTCTATGCCTTCTCCCCGCTGCCTCTGCTCTCCAAAGTACTACTTAGTCAAACAGGACAAACCAAGGATGATTTTGATTGCTCCAGACTGGTCGCGCCAACACTGGTACCCTCTCCTACGCAGTGTGTCACTATTATCTCCTTGGCACCTGCCTTAGACTCCTTTGGCAGGGTGGCCTAATGGTTAAGGTGTTTGCCTTACAAACATAAAGTGCAGGGTTTGAGTCTCACAAGGGATAATTGGCTAGGCTTACAATGGCTCGCAAGGGCAGTTAGCTTAGTACTAATCTATGATCCTATGATCCCTGCTGTCTCAGCAGGAGAACCAGATTCTGCACCCTCAGCTTCCAAAACTGAACCTTGCAGCCTGGCTAATTACTTAAACTCTTCCTTACCATCCCTCAGCAAACCTGTGATGGATGTCATCTTAGAGGCAAGGAGACCTAGTACTAGAAAATCTTATGCTGAAAAATGGAAAAAATTCTGTGCCAGGAACCAATCTCAAGGGATGAGCACAGCAGCGCCCAATTTACCTCAGATTTTACAATACTTAACTGAGATGCTTCACAAGGGCCTGTCTTTTTCCTCCATTAAAATCCATGCCTTAGCAATTTCAGCTCATTATAACACAGAACCTCCCCTGTTCTCTCATCCACTGCTCAAGCAGTTCCTCAGGGGGGCCAAAAATTTGAGACCACTCAGGAAAGCTCCAACCCCAGCCTGGGACCTTAACTTTGTCTTGGAGAAACTCACTGTACCTCCTTTCGAGCCAGCTGCTACTGCAGACTTAAAATTTTTTTCTTGGAAAACAGCTTTCCTTTTAGCCATCAGAAGGGTATCTGAATTACAGGCCCTTATGGCAGTGGAGCCTTTCATCACCTTTCATGCGGACAGGATGTCACTCAGAACCAATCCATCCTTCATGCCCAAGATGGTGGTATCCGGTGTGGCTCTTAACCAGTCCATTCATTTGCCTACCTTCTTTCCCAATCCACAAAACAAAGGAGAATGGATACTACATTCCTTGGATGTGCACAGGCAACTTAGATTCTACTTGGACAGGACTAAACCTCAAAGAAAATTTGAACAACTGCTGGTAGCATTTGCTGCAGGGGCAGAGGGGAAGGCTATTTCAAAACAAACCATTTCTAAATGGATAAGCCATTGCATTCATTTCTGCTATAGGCACCATGGAAAACCTATCCCACAGGGGATCAAACCTCACTACACCAGGCCTGCATCTACTTCTACAGCCTTTCTAAGAGGCGTTCCTACCAGGGACATCCTAGAAGCTGCTACCTGGAGTTCTGTTCATACTTTCGCCAAGCATTATCATTTGCCAATTTTCTCTAAATCCAGAGCTGGCTTTGCCACTGCAGTCTTGCAGGGCCTTATAGCTGGCTGTAATGCTATCTAAACTCCTCCTGCCAACCATAGCTTTGGGAATCTACCCAAATGTAATGACTGCAACAGTGAAGCACGAAGAACATAGTACAGTTGTGTACACTTACCATAAATGTAGATATTCGAGTGTATTCACTGTTGCAGTCCTGGTTACCCCCCTCCTGCCCCCCCCCCATCTTCTTTTGGCTGTACCTCTACTTTCCTTTACTATGCTTAAAAGCCTTTTTGGTGTATTTGCTTTTTTATTGGAGGTATACCTTTGTGTTGTTATGTTTAATTGCTTCCCATTAGTGGGGTACCTGACATCTGGGGCGAGAAAAACTGATGTAATGGCGTCGGCTGCATGTTTTATACCCCTGACGACCTGACGTCATGGAAGAAGGGACAGCAACTGACGCAGGCCCCAAGACTTTGTTAATCAAGCCGACTGAGGACAACCTGCAAGCAGATTACCCTAATGTAATGACTGCAACAGTGAATACACTCTAACATCTACATTTATGGTAAGTGCACACAGCTGTACTTTCTCTCTCTTATAAGTATCAGGGCTGTTAAACCTGTCCCAGCAGAAGAAAGGGGACAAGGTTTTTACTCCAGACTTTTCCTGGTACCCAGAAAAGACAGCTCCTGGTGTCCTAGCCTGGACCTCTCTATTCTAAACACTTTTTGGTAATCCCAAAATTCAAAATGCTAACACTTGATCAGCTACTTCCTATGCTAGGCAAAGATGCCTGGTTGGCAGCCTTAGACTTAAAGGAAGCTTACCTGCACATTCCAATAAGGGAATCTTGCAGGAAATACCTACGCTTCATAGCAGGCTACATGCACTATCAGTTCTCTGCAAGTCCCTTTGGCTTATCTACTGCACCCAGGGTATTCACAAAGTGCCTAGCTCCAGCCATTGCATTTTGCAGGCAAAGAAATATTCAGATATAGCCATATCTGGACAATTGTCTAATTCAGGCAGAAAGCCTGGATATGCTACTAAATCATCTGGCATTTGTAAAGAAACTTCTAACCTCACCGGGGTCCACCATAAACGAAAAGAAATCTCATCTAGTACCCTGCCAACAAATTGTATTCCTGGGAGCAAGCTTGAACACAACTTCCCAGATGGCTTACCTCACCCAGAGAAACAAGTTCATTTGGCAGCCTACTTCAAACTAGTGGCCACAAAGACCCAGCTATCTGCAAGGAAAATTCTGCAAGTCGTGGGGTTCATGGCCCCTTGCATTCTACTAATTCCATATGCAAGACTGCATATGAGGAAATTACAATGGTATCTAAAACGCTTATGGTGTCAACATTCACAGGACCTGGAATCAGTGATTCCTATCATTCCTTGTTTAAAGACAGAGTTCCTTCGGTGGGCAGAGGCCTGCTACCACAACAAGGGACTGCCATTCTTTCTACCCCCTGCGGTTCAAACCGTAACAGATGCATCAGACTATGCATGGGGGGGCTCACTTGGCAGGGCAGTGCATTCAGGGCAAATGGAACCGGAGTCAGATGCACCTGCATATCAATCAAAAAGAAATTTTAGCTGTACAGAATTCACTGACAGCCTTCAAGGACCACATTCTTCCAGGACAATTATTGGTAAAGACAGACAACACCACTGTTATGTGGTACATAAACAAGCAGGGAGGAACCCACCCGTATCCTCTCTGCAGACTAGCCATGGCTCTGTGGAACACAGCCTTGAGCTACCAAGTGCACCTACAAGCTCAATTTCTGCCAAGCAAGCTAAATTCACTGGCAGGCAACCTAAGCAGAAATCTCATGGACTCACACGAGTGGAAACTGGAACCAAAGATATTCAACATTTTGAGAAACAAATGGGGGAACCCAGAGATAGACCTGTTTGCCTCCCCTCGGAACTACCAAGTGGACAAATTTTGCACAAGGACTCCCCACAGCCAAGCTTGGAAAGTGGATTCCCTGTCCTTCACCTGGGAAAGCCTCTTAGTTTATGCCTTTTCCCCTCTGCCTCTCCTCACGAAAGTTCTGCTAAAGATCAAACAAGACAAACCAAGGACAATACTGATTGCACCAGACTGGCCACACCAACACTGGTGCCCCCTCTTGCGCAGTATGTCACTGTTGGATCCATGGCACCTGCCTTGGACCTTTTCCCTGCTGTCCCAGCAGGAGGGCCATATTCTGCACCCCCAGCTTCAAACCCTGGACCTTGCAGCCTGGCTAATCCCCTGAGCTCTCCAATAGCATCACTCAGTAAGCAGGTGCTAGATGTCATTCAGGAGGCCTAGTACTAGAAAATCCTATGCTGAAAAGTGGAAAATATGCTGTTCCTGGAGCCAGACTAAAGGGATGGGCACAACAGTGCCCAGCTTACCACATATTCTTCAATACTTAACAGAGATGCTCCATAAGGGCCTTTCCTTCTCATCAACTAAAATTCATGCCTCAGCCATTTCAGCACATTGTAATACTGAGCCACCCCTCTTCTCTCATCCCCTACTGAAACAATTCCTCAGAGGTGCCAAAAATTTAAGACCACCCAGGAGAGCCCCTACTCTAGCCTGGGACCTTAACTTTGTATTGGAAAAGCTCACTCTACCCTTTTTTGAGTCGGCTGCAACTGCAGAGTTGAAATTCCTTTCTTGGAAAACTGCTTTTCTTCTAGCCATCACTTCAGCAAGCAGAGTGTCTGAACTTCAGGCCCTTATGGCAGTGGAGCCCTTCATCATCTTCCATCCAGACAGGGTGTCCCTCAGGACCAGCCCTTCCTTCATGCCCAAGGTGGTATCTAGTGTGGCCCTTAATCAGTCCATTCATTTGCCTACCTTTTTTCCTAATCCACAGAACAAAGGAGAACGAATACTACATTCTTTGGACGTGCACAGACAACTAAGATTTTATTTGGATAGGACTAAGCCTCTCAGAAAAACTGAACAGCTGCTAGTTGCCTTTGCTGCAGGAGCAGAGGGGGAAGGCCATTTCAAAGCAAACCATTTCCAAGTGGCTAGGCCACTGCATTTTTTTCTGCTATAAGCAACATGGAAAACCTACCTTTCAGGGGATAAGATCACATTCCACCAGGGCTGCATCTGCCTCTACAGCCTTTCTCAGAGGTGTCCCTACCAGGGACATCCTAGAAGCTGCTACCTGGAGCTCTGTACATACCTTCACCAAGCATTACCACTTGCCTATGTTTTCTAAATCAAGAGCTGGTTTTGCCACTGCAGTCTTGCAGGGCTTAATAGCTGGTCCTAATGCTCTCTAACTTCCTCCTCCCTACCTTAGCTTTGGGAATCTACCCAAATGTAATGACTACAATAGTGAAACCCAAAGAACATAGTACAGTTGTGTACACTTACCTTAAATGTAGATGTTCGAGTGTATTCACTGTTGCAGTCCTGGTTACCCTTCCTCCAGCCCCCTGACTTCTCTTGGCTGTACCTTTCTTCTTGTTTAGTGTATTTCAGCTTTTCAGCTTTCTGGTGTATTTGCTTTTTGTCTGAGGTGTAACCTTTGTGTGTGTGTGTGTGTGTGTGTGTGTGTGTGTGTGTGTGTGTGTATATATATATATATATATATATATATATATATATATATATATATATATAAAATTGCTTCCCATTATGGGGGCACCAGATGTCTGGGGCAAGAAAAACTGATGTAATGGCGTCGGCTGCATGCTTTATACCTCTAACTACCTGATGTCATGGAGGAAAAGACAGCATCCGACGCAGGACCCAAGACTTTGATATTCAGGCCGGCTGAGGGCTACCTGCAGGCTGATAACTAAAATGTAATGACTGCAACAGTGAATACACTCTAACATCTACATTTATGGTAAGTGTACACAGCTGTACTTTCTCCAAGCTCTGGTCCCTCCGCCTTTTGAGCCTGCCGCAACTGCAGATCTAAAATTTCTGTCATGGAAAACAGCTTTTCTGGTGGCTATTACCTCTGCTAGAAGGGTTTTGGAATTACAGGCCTTGTCCATAAAATTTCCGTACGTGATTTTTCATAACAATAGAGGTTCCCTTTGAACCAACCCATCTTTTCTTCCCAAGGTGGCGTCACCAGTCAATATTAAACAATTAAACAGACTATAAATTTGCCTGTGTTCTTTCCCAATTTTACCAACAGGATGTAATACAAACTACACATGTTGGATGTTCATAGACAGTTAAGATTCTATTTACAGAGGACAAAAAATGTTCATAAATCTGATCAATTGTTTCTTTCGTTCTATAGACTCTTTTTGGGCAAACGTATTTCCAAGGTTACTATAGGTAGACATATTTCTTCATGCATCCTGCAGGTCTATAAGGACAAAGGCATGTCTCCTCCAGGTCAGGTTAAAGCTCATACCACTAAGTTTATGGCTACGTCTGCAGCTTTTTGGTCTAGGGTGTCTTTCGATGAAATTTGCTCTGCAGCTACTTGGTCCTCATCTCTTACGTTTATTTCCCATTACAAGTTGGATTTGACATCTAGAAAGAGAGCATCCTTTGGCTCCGCAGTGCTCCGGAATATCCTTCCATGAGGGCCACCAGGAGTTTAGTACCTGGGGACTCTGTCCCACCGGTTGAAGACCAAATTAAGTAAACTACTTCAGATAAAGAAAATAATGTATTCCAAACGGCAAAAGCAAACTTGTAAAATTGAGAAAAAATAAAAAAATAAAAATGTCACCAGAGAAAAATCGATAGTCTCCACTTTTAATACGCCAAAAAACACAGAGATACCAAACGACTAAGCGCTTTCACCAGGCTACAAACCACTGGCTTCTTCATAGTCATTTGGTGTAACATCCACAGTTGATTAAATATAAACATTTAATTGGTTGATTAATTACATCACCACCTAACCCAGTGATTTAGCTAACTTCATTAATGAGCTCCATTCATATATAGTAAGCAAATTCCATCTCTCTGTTTGTTTTTCACCTTTCCTAAAAGTGAACATGAATTTTAAAAATTAAAATAAGTTCATATCAAAGTTAAAACTAACTTAACAAGGGCCCATTATTTTACAAACATACAAGTTTACAGGCAGGATGTTCAACTTGTTACTACTATTGTAACCCATAACTTGTTGTACAAACCAATAATTACACTAAAAATGTCTTCCATTTCTGTTTAAAACCTCTTAGTATTTACCAAGTACTGTTCACCATAATGATTATTAAAGTAATATGGTTTTCAGTTGCACTTGGTTTGACTTTAATTTTAAAATAGGCATCAAAGAAATAGCATCATTTAAGCCAGGCGACTTCAGGACATTTAATCTTAGTTGCCAGGTTGTCTCTAAGGCTCCAACCTTTTTGCTAGTATCACAGCCCCTTTCACCCATGGTCACCCGGTCTATAATAGAAAATGTAAACTTCTTAAAATCGTTGCATATTTTTGAATGTAAAAAAAGTGCATTATGTTCATCCTTTCTATTAATGCATCTCAAATGTTCTGAAATCCTGTCACGTAACTTCCTAATGGTTTTACCCACATAAAATCCATCACATGAAATACATGAAGCAACGTAAACAATGTTTTTGGTGTTGCAATTACATATCCCTGGACATGGAATAGTGTATTTAAAACCATATACACATAAATATGGTCCATCATTTATATATCTACAACATTTGCACATAGCACATTTCTTCATACAAGATTTTCTTCCAGTGTTAATTTCTCTTTCAAGTATACCTTTTATGTTGTTCCCTCTACTATAAACTATTGATGGTTCAGGTCCTAAAATAACTTTGATGTTGTCACTAAGGCAACATTTCCAAGCATTTCTCAAACATGTCACCAACTCCTGAGCTCTATCATTATATTTAAGTATAAATTTAGCACCTAACTTTGCTAAGTTGTTGTCACTCATTGTAGTAGGTGTCATATTTCGTATAATAGGGGTGAAACAGGTTTCCCTTTTTCTCATGATTTCTCTCTTGATGTTTAATAATAATTTTAACTGGTAACCTCTGTCCAAAAACATTCCTATTAACTTATATAATTCATTTTTAAAGGTTGAGTTGTCACTGACCAATCTAGATGTTTTCACCATTTAGCCCTTTATGATACCTTTTCTTTGATGATACGGGTGACAACTGTTAAAGTGTAACAATGAATTGGAATATGATTCCTTTCTATAAATGTTACTACATAGACCTTGGCTTGTTTTTTTTGATTGTTATATCCAAAAAGTTAATCTCCTCATTGTGCCATACATAAGTAAATTTAAATAATTCTGTTGTAGTGTTTAAATATGAACTCCACAATAGAGGTTCCACAGTATTAATACATCGTCTAAAAATCTATTGTATGACAGAATCTTGTCTTTATATTCAGATGAAAAAATAAACAATTCCTCCCATGCAAGTAATAATAAATTAGCAAATACAGGAGCACATTTGGCTCCCATTGCTACACCCGTTAATTGTTGATAAATTTCTCCTTCAAAGATGGTGAAATTGTTCTTCAAAACTATTTCCATGAGGTCTATGAGCAAATTAATTCTATTTTTATCCATCTTCTTACTTTTTGAGAGACTCTCATAAAACATAGTAAGCCCTTGTTCATGAGGGATAACTGAATAAATTAACTACATCCACTGTTAAAAAAACAACATTGTTGTTGTTTTTCACTTGTCTAAGCCTCTCAAAACAGTGCCATGAGCCTCTCAAAATATGTCCAGCTTCTTCCACTACTATTTTAGATTGTGTCCACAAAGGAAGCAAGGGGTTGTGTCTTAGAGCCCCTAGCTGCAGCTATCGGTCTAAATGGGGGGTTGCTCACATCTTTGTGGACCTTGGGAATGCCAAACATAACTGGCAAAGTTGGAAATTTTACTAAGTAGTTAAATTCTATTTCATTAATCACACCCTGAAAAAGTGCATCCTGAAGGTACAGGTCTATCTTTAAATAAGCTCTATTTTGTTCATTTTTTGATATTCTCCTATACATTGTCTCATCATTAAGGACATTGGTCATCCTACTCGAGTAGTCCATTCTAGTCATAATCACCATGCCCCCACCCTTATCCGGTTTCATAAACCTATATTGGCTGTTTTGAGAGAGATTTTTCAAAAACAACCTTTCTTCTTTTGATAGATTATCCTTCACACTCTCTTTTCCTGTGATAATATTCTTCTAAACTCTGTTTCCACACATCTCTCTAAGGTAGAAACCTCGGAGTTTGGTGGGGGAATAAATGTACTACTTTTCTTAAGAGGCATATTCAGTCCTGTATCAATATTTCCTTTATCATAAGAAAAAAAACATTTTCAAATTTAACTCTTAATTTAAGAGTGTGAAGGATAATCTAATTTTGGAATTATTGCCAAAAAGTTCAACCTTGGTCTCATCAGACCATAACACATTTTCCCACATGCTTTTGGGAAACTTGATGTATTGTTTTGCAAATTTTACCTGGGCCTGGGTGTTTTTCTGTGTAAGAAAAGGCTTCCATCTTGCAACCCTACCCCGTAGTCCAGACATATGGAGAATATGGAAAATTTGTCACATGTAGTACACAGCCAGTACATGCCAGAAATTCCTGCTGCTCCTTCAGTGTTGCTGTAGGCCGCTTGGCAGCCTCCCTGAGCAGTTTTCGTCTAGTCTTTTCATCAATTTTGGAGGGACGTCCAGTTCTTTGCAACGTCACTGTTGTCCCATATTTTCTCCACTTTTTGATGACTGTCTTCACTGTGTTCCATGGTATATCCAATGGAAATTTTTTTGTACCCTTCTCCTGACTGATACCTTTCAAAAATGGGATCCCTTTGATGCTTTGTAAGCTCTGTGCGAACCATAGCTTTTGCTGTAGCAGGCAACTGAGTAAATGTCATGAAAATCCTACTAGTACAGCTGAACATTATTTGGGGTTAATCAGAGTCTCTTTAGTTGATGGCAGGTGTGTACCCAAGAAGACTGAATGCTGTAATTAAATCAAAAGGTGCTTCAACAAAGTATTGGTTTAAGGGTGTGCACGCTTATGCAACCAGCTTATTCTATATTTTTTTATTTTTTATATTTCTTCCCTTAACAGATTTGTTTTTCAATTGAATTGTACAGGTTATAGGTTACATTAAAGGTGGAAAAAGTTTTGAAATTATTTATTGTGGTCTCATTTTTTTATATTACAAAAACCTGGTATTTTAACAGGGATGTGTACACTTTTTATATCCACTGTATGTAAATATTTCCAAGCAAAAGTCCTAAATATTCTAAATTTTGTTGCATGTTTGGGACACATACATACATATATCCCTCATTATTTCTTTGTGAATTGCTTATCCAGTCTCTCTTCCCAATCATTGTTTAACCGTCTCTGATTGATTCTTAGTTATCATGCAGTATTGCATATGCTGTACTAGTTATTAGTTTAGATTCTACTAAAACCTTTACCAGTGCTGGTCTTTCATTTAGGAACTCCGTGTTTCTTTCTGTTTGCTGATACTGTATCAGTCCTTGATAGGGAGGGCAATCTCTAACCTGCAGTTCAAGTAAATTCTTGGCATCTTCCCATTCTATTACCTTTCCCTCTCTAGTTATTTGCTCCATATACCTTGGCTCCTTTGCCAGTTTTCTGCAATTAATTCCATTCCCCTTTTGCCTATTGTCTGTCTCCCTAATTAAAGTCATCCCTATTGTCAGAATTTTCTCTCTGCATTCCAGTGTTGGCTTAGATGTCCTTCTATTTCACTATTGCAGTATTCCTTACAGTAGGAATCCCCTGCCAAGGGTGGCCTGACATCTGGCCAGTATAAAACGAACTACAAAACCAGGACCAAGTAAGGCTTCAGGTAAAAACAAAATTTAATGAATTCTCAGAGAAATGTGAAACTAGATGGATTCTGTTACTGCAGGCACGTAGACCTCCAGGATTGAATGGCTATGTGCCTTTAAAACATATTTTGAAGGAAAGGAAGCTATGTCACTGATTATCTGTTTTAATTGATTGTAACTGCTGTAAATTCAAATTGTAACTGTTTTTATTTGTCTGATGAAGTGCCTGTAGAGGCATGAAAGCGCTAACCTTCATTAAATTTTGTTTTTACCTGAAGCCATACTTGGTCCTAGTTTTGTAGTTCGTTTTGTTACACTTTGTGTTTACGAAGTCTTTTACTCCGGAACTTTACTGCTACTACACTGTTTTATTTTTTATCTGGCCAGTATACCAAAGCCTTTAGGTTCCTAAGGGTGTATGTCAAACACATGCTCCCTGAGTACAGTGTAGGGCATAAAGGTCATGTCCAAATTTGCCATCCTGAGAATTTCTTTGCTGTCAGTCCGAACACCATCTTTGATCGTTAGTCTGAATGCTTGTTTCATTTTCTGGTTCACCAAGCTGTTTTTCAGGTAAGTGTCCCATTGGGTTTTTTTCCTTGTCTTTTTCCTTTGTTTTTGTTGCTTGTGTGGTTTGTGCCATCCAGAAAGGGTAAATGCTAGTGTGCGAGACAGATTCCCCATAAAGATTGTCATGAGTAGTATTTATTTTGTCTATGTGCTTCCCACGACCAAACATCCTGTTCTGTTTGCTAGGCTTTCATCCTGAAGACTTTGCATAGTCATCTTTCCTGTTTGGGTATATATTTAGAAAACCAGTGTCTTAAGCTTTTGGCAAAATACACCATGGAAAGACCTTCCCACTCTGAGGGTCAGCCATTTGTGAAGAAAAAGGCCAAGAAAACAATCTCTGATTCTTCATCTGTGCCTACTCTGCTGGACGTTTCTCCCGAGGCTAATGAAAGCCCAGAAGATCATCTGGCTCCTTTGTTGGATTTCTGTGCCATAACTATTTTAGGGGCTGGCATGGATCCAACCTACCACATGTCCCTGGAGGACTTACAGACATCCGCTCCTGATATTCAGGGGGAATCCAGGATGATTACTACCGAAAGGTCTAGGGGTGTTGCTCAGATTTTGGTTCAGGAACAGGTACTGACTACCATTAATAGAGTGTCATACGAGGTCTGAGCCTTCTAAATTTTACAAAGCTGACATACCCCATAAAGAAGAAACAAAAAACTAAACATGTTTTCCTGCTCCTAAGGACACTCGAGTGAATGGCAGAATTTCACTTGGGGTTTGTTTAATGTCCTTATGGCTTTGAAGCCTCCTCAAGGGAGTGTCTGTTCCAGCTCTCTCTTGGTCTTCTCCTCCTCTTAAGAGGCCTAGGGAACAAGATTCCTCGGAGGAGGAGGAGGAATCCCTTGCCTATTCTTCCCAGAGTCCTTTTGCCTTAAACTATGATTCTGAAGAAGAGTCCACTAGTCCTGAATCTCCTTTTGAGAAGATTTCGTTTGGGGACACCATTTCCAAAATGATGGATTTTTTTAAATTGGATTGTGTCCAGGCTTGAGGTTCAGAAGAGCTGTTACAAGCTTTTGCAAATAGACTTTCCTGGACCTTCTGCTGTGCTTCCAGTTTTGGCTGCATTGTTGAATGCCTTATCTACTGTGTCGCAGGCTCCTGATTCTCAGCCCTCTGCTCCCAAAAAAATCTGACCAGTTTTATAAGGTGCCTGAAGATTTCAAATTCATTTATTAATGCCCATCTGCTGACCCTTCTGTGGTGGCTGTGGATTTTGACAAGCCATCTAAATTTACTGTCTTCTACAAAGTTGCTTCCTCCTGATAATGACAGCAGAACTATGGAAAGACTGGGTAAGGTATATACCTCGGCTATCCTTGCTTTTAGGGCTGTCATTTATTAGACCCATATGACAAGATATATTTTGACTGTCCTATCTCAGCCCTATCAGGTTGTTTCTGACCTTTGATTCTGAGGGGAAGACTTCTGCTCTCTCTTTGTTAGGGACTATTCTCAGGTGGCTCACCTCTTTTTTAAATGCAGTTGTAATGCAGCAAATGCCTCTTCTAGCGATGCTGCTTTTGGTTCTTTGCTGAGGAGATATTCCTGGCTTCGGCTTCAACCATTGCCTGATAATATTAAGGGTAAGTTGATGGATGCTGCTCTGGATAGGAAGCATTTGATGTTCATCGTGTTTCACTGTTGCAGTCATTACAATTGGGTTATCCTGCTGGCAGGCTACCCACAGTCGGCCCGAGTTCCAAAGTCTAGGTCCGGCGTCTGTTGCTGTCACCACCTCCCTGACGTCAGTGCGCCAGGGGTATAAAAGATGAGAATAAAATGAGTGGAAAAACAAACCGTAAAGTCTAAACCAAAATCCAAGAAAAACGGCTGTGTCAGCGTACAGGGTGTATATCCAAAGTAGTATTTATTGCATAAATTACACAAGCGCTTTCACCCTAACTTAATTGTAGGGCTTTTTCAAGTGTTAAAACAGTATCACTGTCTGTTAGCCATCTTTAAATACCTGAGTTCAAAAAAAGGCGCCAAAAAAGACATGTTAAATTTAAAGTGAAAGCACACATTTAAAATCACAGAATGTAATCATTCAAAAATAAAAGTAAAACACATTAATGTCCACTTATTCCATTGAAAGTACAAAAACAATACTTAAAAAATACTTAAAAAATATATGTATAGTATAAAGGTTTAAACACAACCTATAAATACCATAAGTAAAATAATCTTTTTGAAATATATCCACTAAAAGAAATGAATTTCACCAATAATACCATTATAAAACCTCTGCTTTTTTGATTAAATAAGGCTTAATAGAAATATAATCGTTAAGCCCTGGGGGGTGGGCGGCATTCAGTCTTAGTTGCCAGTAGGTCTCCCTACAGCATAACCAATTCTCCCAGTCTCCCCCTTTGGGATCTATTGGGACTTGTTCAAGAATTCCAAATCGGAAGCCTGTATGCTCAGACTCATTTTGTAGGTGCTTACTTAATGCATTATTTGTATTTCCTTTCCTAATGTTATACAAATGTTCATAAATGCGTTTATTCAACGCCCTCTCTGATTTCCCTATGTAGAAACCTGGACAGTCTCTACACAGGGCTAAATATACAATACCTTTAGTGTAACAGTTACCCTTCTTGAAATAAATCCTACTTTTACCATAATTTTTTAAGGTAATAGCCACTTCCTCCAAAATGTACCTACAATATCCACACCTACCACATCTATTTGTTCCTTTATCTGGGTAGTATGTATTCCTATAAGTACTACTTTCAAAAACTTTTTTTAAAATTCGTTCCTGTTTTACTTTGTGCACTATATCCTTATTGTGTCTTAACATCTTCCAGTTCCTTTGAACTAGGGCCTTAACATCCTTAGCAGTGTTACTATGTTTAAGTACAAAAGACCTTTTAAAAACCTGTTCAACAACCACTCCATCACCCGTAGAGGTTTCCAGTACTTTCCCCAAAATGGGTTGGTATCTTGTAGCACGTCCTTGTATGATTTCATCTGACACTTGTTTAATTAACCAGTTAGGGTAACCCCTTGAAGTAAATAAATCAGAAATAAACTCAATTTCTACTATAAAATCACTCCACTCTGGTGTCATTCTGGCCGCTCTGACCATTTGGCCTTAACAATACTCTTTTTTTTGTTTCCAAGGGTAGTCACTTGTATAAGAGAGGTAAGAATTATTAAAAGTGTCCTTTCTGTGAATTCTTGATTTCAGTTCCCCTTCAGTTTTATCTAACCTTACATCCAAGTAGTCAATCCTACCCTGGTCAAATTTGAATGTAAATTTAAGAAGTCAGTAGTAGAATTCAAAAACTCGAAGTCAGAAATAACATTCACTGGTCCTTCCCATATAATGAACAAGTCGTCCAAAAAACGTTGGTACAACCTAATATTTTTCCAAAATACAGAAGGGAACAAGTACTGTAATTCCCATTGAAGGAGAACTAGATTTGCATAAATGGGGGCACATGCTGCCCCCATAGCTACACCTCTAATTTGCTTGAAAGTTTCCCCTTCAAAGTACACAAAATTGTTTTCTAAAACTATTCTCATAAGTTCAACAAGTATATCAATATCAAAACTCAAAAGGGACCTTTGGTCTTTCAAAAGTAGCCACAAATAGTCCAACCCCTCATCAGTTGGAATACAGGTGAACAAATCAACCATGTCAATGGTTAGGAAATATGTTTCACCTTCATATGGTTGCAAAATTAAACTGCGTAAAAAGTCCCACGAGTCCTTTAACAAATGATTGTACTGGTTGGAAATATGCTTAAGTATATGATCCAAAAAACACGCAATAGCGTGTGTTTTGGACCCTTTTCCTGAAACAATTGGCCTGTATGGTGGATCAGTTGTACTTTTATGTATCTTTGGGATACCAAAGAAGGTCACTAGTCTTGGTTTCTTAATAGTCAAAATGTTGCCAATCTTCTCATCAAGCCTGTTTTCAATAACAAATTCTTCAATAGCTAAATCTATTTTCCTATATGAGATGTTGATATCATTGATAGATATCGGGATGTACACTTTAACATCACTCAACTTGTCCAAAATTTTTCTCGAATAATCAAAGGTATTAACCAAGACCATGCCACCCCCCCCCTTGTCAGGTTTCATAATTCGAATCCCACAATCAGCAATTAAGTCGTCCAAAATCTGTTTCTCCCTCATAGTTAAATTTTTTTTTAAATTAATGTTTTTTCCTTGTATTCTTGTCAATACTCAAATCATACAAATCTGAAATACACATGTCCTCAAAAACCTGCAAAGCCGGGTGAAGAGGTGGGTTAAAGGTACTGGCCTCTTTAAACACAGTTGTGTCATAACCCTCAGTTTGGTCAAACAAAAGTGCAAGATTTAATTTCCTAGTATATAGTTTTAATTCAAGAAGGGTGTCACAAATGTCAAATCTAACTGTTGGAACAAATTTAAAACCTTTTTCAAACAGATGAAAATGTTCCTCATTAATATCAATACCACTTAAGTTAAAAATTTTGAAACCATTGTAAGAATAAGTCACTTTGTCAGAATCTACAACTATTTTTCCTGAGCATACAGGCTTCCGATTTGGAATTTTTGAACAAGTTCCAATAGATCCCAAAGGGGGAGACTGGGAGAATTGGTTATGCTGTAGGGAGACCTACTGGCAAATAAGATTGAATGCCGCCCACCCCCCAGGGCTTAACGATTATATTTCTATTAAGCCTTATTTAATCAAAAAGGCAGAAGTTTTATAATGATATTATTGGTGAAATTCATTTCTTTTAGTGGATATATTTCAAAAAGATTATTTTACTTATGGTTATTTATAGGTTGTTTGTGTTTAAAGCTTTATACTATAAATATATTTTTTAAGTATTGTTTTTGTACTTTCAATAGAATAAGTGGACATTAATGTGTTTTACTTTTATTTTTGAATGATTACATTCTGTGATTTTAAATGTGTGCTTTCACTTTAAATTTAACATGTCTTTTTTGGCACCTTTTTTTGAACTCAGGTATTTAAAGATGGCTAACAGATGGTGATACTGTTTTAACACTTGAAAAAGCCCTATAATTAAGTTAGGGTGAAAGCGCTTGTGTAATTTATGCAATAAATACTACTTTGGATATACACCCTGTACGCTGACACAGGGGTAGAAAAGATGCAGCCGACGCCATTTTCTTCAGTCTTTCTTGCCGCGCGGTGCCCGAAGCAAAAGCAGTTCGCAAGTGCTGGTTGGCCGACTCCTGAGATTTTCAAATTTGAATTTCAGATCCGAAGTCTTCATTAAAGCTAAGTACCCCATTGGGAAACCTTTTTCTTGCTCCAGACCGATGTCAGAAAAAGTTAATAATTGTATTTCTTGTGGGAAGCAAATACCTCATAAGGATTTTCATTCTTACTGTATTCCTTGCCTAGGCCCTGACCACGACGTTGCTAGTTGTCGGTTTTGTGCTAGATTTAACCAACGCCCTATTAAGCCTCGGTACAATTTTGCATTTCATTATTTTGACAGAAGATTCAATTATATAATGCCGTCTGAACAACCTACTACCGGACTTTGTAAAAAGCACAAAGAAAAGTACAGGCATCCGTGGTCCAAAACCGGCGATGAGGCTTCCGCGAAGCCTGTCGCCCGTTCTCATTGAGGTGCTTTTGCAGCCCCTGACACCCGCTACCTCAGAGCCACAGGCTGATTCCGACTCCCACGTGGAGCCGACTAGGCCGCTGGAAACTCAAGGTATTGGACACTCGGAAACTATACCTTCAGATGGGTCCGGAGCCGCTGAGCAGGCATCGGCTTCTGAGGGTGTTTTCAGGCCTACACAGTTGTATGTCAAGCCAACTTTAGCTTCAAAGGCAAAGACTAAAGCAGCTCTAAAGACAAAGAAGCAAGTACAACATTCTCCTGGACAGGCCTCCATGCCTAAAAAACAGATGCTTAAAATGGCCGAAGACCTAATTACTTTGATCAGGGGTTCCCATCCCCCTCCTGATAAGAGGCCTAGGCAAGAGATAGAATATGCATCTTCAGATCAGGTTTCCATTTCCTCTGATTCCTCTTCTGACCAGAAATATTCTCTTCCTCCCTATGAGGATTCTGATGCTGAAGAATCTATTCCTTCAGCCTCTCCTCCTGAGGATTATTCTTTTGGGGAAACCCTGCATACTATGAGGGAGCATTTCCATTGGGAGAGCCAAGATTACTCAGAATCCAAGAAAAGGCTCAGAGACTTCCTTTTATTATCTCAGCACAGGACCCTTGCTATTCCTCCTGTTTAAGACATTGTGGATTATGTATTTTCAGAGTCCGGTCTGTCTCCTGACTCTTTGCCACCAGCTCCTGTTAAGCCAGATAGATACTACAGGGTTCCTGATTCACATAAATTTCTTTATAAAAACCCTGCTGCTGCTGCTGACCCAGAAACTATCTCTCAGGGTCCCAAAGGGGTTAAAGCTTCCACTGCAAAAAACCCTATCCCCTCTGATAGGGATTCAAGGGCTCTGGGCAGATGGGGGAAAAAGATTTATACTTCTGCTACCTTGGCTGTAAGAGCTTTAAATTGTCAATTTCATATGCTTAAATATCAGCAATATCTTATGTCACTGCTAAACAGAAAATGTTGACAAATTCAGAATGTGCAGAAAACAAAGAAATGCAGGATTTATTGCATGCAGCTGAACAAGTGGGAAAGCATACTTTGCAATGTGGCTTTGATTCTCTAGAGGCCTCCTGCAGGGCCACTGTTACAGGTTCTGTCATTAGGAGACATGCTTGGTTAAAAGAACAGAATCTGCCCGATCATGTTAAAGCAAAACTATTAGATGCTCCCATTACAACATGATACCTTGTTTGGTGTTAAAGCAGAAGAGGTGTTGAAGAAAACGGAGGACAAAGCTAAATCTATGCAAAACAGTCAAGGATTTCTTGCAGGTAAAGCCTCCCAGATTTACAGGAACTGGCCTACAAAGAATTTGTCCTTTCCAGTGTCAGACAGGCCACAAAGAGGCAGATATAGATGCCCCAGAGGCAGATCACAGCCGCAAGGCTCATACAGGCCTAAACAATGGGGTGCTTCTACCTCCAAAAGCGGAGAGGAAAAATCACAGCCATACAGGAAACAGTCTCAATGACTTTCCCCTGCCAGCACCAAGCACTTATCTTCTGGCAGCTCCTTTGGGGGGAAAACTAGCACTTTTTGCACAAAATTGGCACAGGATCACCCAGGACAAATGGGTCTTAAATATCGTATCACAAGGCTACAGGTTCCACTTTCACACCCTGCCAAGGCCAAACGGTATGCCAGACCTGCCATGCAATCAATGGGCAGAGGCACAAAAACAAGTTTCATCCCTCATGGACATGAGAGCCATTCAGCAAGTACCACAGCAAGAGCAGGGACAAGGATTTTACTCTAGGCTATTCTTGGTGCCCAGAAAGGACAAAGCCTGGAGACCAATACTGGATCTGTCTATACTAAACACATTCCTGGATATTCCAAAATTCAAAATGTTAACTCATGCTGGGCAAGAAGGCTTGGCTTGTGACTTTAGACCTAAAAGAGGCATACCTGCATGTCCCAATCAGTCAGTCATGCAGATGATACCTCTGATTTATAGCTGGCTCAATGCATTACCAATTCTCTGCACTGTCCTTTGGCTTATCTACTGCGCCCAGGGTCTTCACAAAATGCCTGGCACCAGTAACTGCATTTTGCAGACAAATAGGAATACAGATATATCCTTACTTGGACAACTGCCTTATTCAAGCAGAGAACAAGGACATTCTACTACAGCATCTGGCGTTTGTAAAAAGATTACTAACAGGCCTAGGGTACACAATAAATGAAAAGAAATCAAAAGGTGTACCCTCTCAAGAGATAATATTCCTGGGTGCAAGCTTAAATACAACTGCCCAGATGGCTTATCTCACGCCAGACAAACACAGACAACTGACTACTTATTTCAAAATGTAGGCAACAAAGATCCAGTTATCTGCAAGAAAGATTCTGCAGGCTTTGGGCTTCATGGCATCCTGCATTCTGCTAATTCCATATGCAAGACTGCATATGAGGAAACTTCAATGGTATCTAAAAAGTGTTTGGACTCAACATTGCCACAGCCTGGAAACAATAATTACCCTCATTCCCTGCCTGCAACACGAGTTTCGATGGTGGGCAAAAGCCTGTCACCACAACACGGGACAGCCATTCACCTTACCCACAGCCAGGCAGACGTTGACAACAGATGCATCAAATTATGCCTGGGGGGGGCCCATATGGCAGGAAGATGTATTCAGGGCACATGGTCCACAAGTCAAATGCATCTACATATCAATCAAAAAGAGATGCTAGCAGTTCAAAATGCCCTGACAGCCTTCAAGGATCTACTTCATCCAGGACAACTACTGATAAAGACGGACAATACTACAGTCGTGGTACATAAACAAGCAAGGGGGCACACATTCCTACCCCCTCTGCAGACTAGCCATGAACTTGTGGGACACAGCATTGACTTACCAAGTACATCTGCAAGCACAATTCCTGCCAGGAAGGATAAATACTCTGGCAGACGAACTAAGCAGAAACCTCATGGATCCCCACGAGTGGAAATTGGATGCACAAGTCTTCAGCATGATAACAAGGAACTGAGGATGCCCGAACATAGACCTGTTTGCCTGTCCTCACAATTGCCAACTACCGAGATTCTGCACAAGGACTTACCACAAGCAAGCATGGAAAGTGGATGCTCTATCTTTCAGCTGGAAAAACCTAACGGTATATGCCTTTCCTCCTCTGCCTCTCCTCCCCAAGGTACTCCTCAAGATCAGACAAGCGAAGCCAAAAATGATACTGATTGCCCCAGACTGGCCCCGTCAGCACTGGTACCCAACCCTAAAGAGCATGTCTCAATGCCCACCTTGGCCATTACCTCAAATTCCTCACTTATTGACCCAAGACAGTCAGATACTGCACAGCCAACTCAGGACCTTAAACCTGGCAGCATGGCGGATAATGTAGCCATTCAAGACACACCTCTCTCTAAAGCAGTGATGGATGTTATTTTGGAGGCCAGGAGGCCTAGCACCAGAAAATCTTATGCAGAAAAATGGAAGAGATTCTGTGCTTGGAACCAGGCACAAGGTATTGACACGATTGTTCCAAATATTCCTCAGATTTTGCAATACTTAACTGAGATGCTGGATAAAGGCCTTTCCTTTTCATCAATTAAAATTCATGCCTCTGCCATTTCAGCTCATTATAATACAGAACCACCTATTTTTTTCTCATCCATTACTAAGGCAGTACCTCAGAGGAGCCAAAATATAAGACCCCCAAGGAGAGCACCAATACCTGCATGGGACCTCAACTATGTCTTGGAAAAACTCATACTGCCTCCGTTTGAGCCAGCCTCTGCAGCTGATATAAAATTCTTATCCTAGAAAACAGCTCTGCTCCTAGCAATAACCTCCGTTAGACGAGTCTCAGAGTTACAGGCACTCATGGCTGTGGAACCTTTTATCATTTTCCATCCTGACAGGGTTTCTCTGAGGACAAACCCTACATTTATGCCTAAGGTAGTGTCCAGTGTGGCCCTTAACCAAACAATTCACTTGCCTACCTTTTACCCAAACCCACAGAATAAGGGTGAGAGACTTCTGCATTCTTTGGACATACACAGGCAGCTACGCTTCTACTTGGACAGAACCAAAGCTTTCAGAAAGACTGAACAACTTCTAGTGGCATATGCTGCATGATCACAAGGAAAGCCTATCTAAAAGCAGACTATTTCAAAGTGGATAGGCCACTGCATTCATTTCTGCTGTTCACAGCATGGCAGATCAGTGCCTAAGGGCATTAGGCCACATTCAACCAGAGCAGCAGCCACTTCAGCAGCCTTCCTCAGAGGAGTACCAACCAAAGACATCTTAGAGGCTGTGACTTGGAGTTCAGTGCATACTTTTAGAAAGCACCATCACTTACCTCTCTACTCTAAATCCAGGGCAGGCTTTGCCACTGCAATTCTGCATGGTCTGATAGCCTCTCCTAATCCTATTTAGCACCAGCCTCCCAACCTTTGCTTTCGGATTCAACCCGATTGTAATGACTGCAACAGTAAAACACAATGAACATAGTACAGTTGTGTACCTACCATAAATGTAGATGTTCAAGTGTATTCACTGTTGCAGTCCAGGTTACCCTCCCTCCATCCCCCTTTTCCTTGCTGGGGTTTATCTGTACTTCTCTATTCTGTACAACCTATGTGATGTATTTGCTTGTAAATGAAGGAAAAGTTGTTTTTTGTGTATGCATGCTTATTGGCATAATTTAGCCTACCATTTTAGGGGCACCTGACATCTGGGGCAAGAAAAACTGAAGAAAATGGCATTGGCTGCATCTTTTATACCCCTGGCGCACTGACGTCAGGGAGGGGGCGACAGCAACCGACGCCGGACCTAGACTTTGGAACTCTGGCTGACTGCGTGTAGCCTGCCAGCAGGATAACCCAATTGTAATGACTGCAACAGTGAATACACTCTAACATCTACATTTATGGTAGGTACACAACTGTACTTTTGGTGCTGCTGCTGCAGATTTGTTTAAGTCCCTACAGGAAAAGGGTGAGGTTTTTCAAGATCTAAAACATATCTCTGTTTCTCCTGTACCTACATTCCAAAGGAATTACCCTAATAAGTTAGCTTATGTTCATAGGCGGTCTCCCCTCCTCCTCCCAAAGGTGACAAGGGTGGTAGAAGAACTCTTCCTGTTAAAGCTACCCAGACTCCTTTAACTCAGAAATCTTCTTTTCCTGACAACCCAGGTGCTGTGTCTGACTGTCGTGTTCTTCTCAGCCACATTCCTCTTTCTCTATCTTTCTCTATCCCTTCCTGTTTGGTTAAAGATGACTCAAGACTCCTGTGTTCTGTCAGTCATTCACCTAGGGTACTACATGGAATGGAAATCTCTTCCCCCTTTCATGGGGATTCCTCAGCACCCCCAGGAACAATTAGCCTTTTTTCCAGAAGTGCTTCAGGCCTTTTGACTATGGGAACTGTTCAGGAAGTTCTAGTTTCTCAAAGGGGGGAGAGTTTTTATTCCAGAATGTTCTTGGTCCCCATTCTGGATCTCTCACATCTAAATACCTTTCTGAAGGTCCCTTCCTTTTGGATGTTGTCCCTTCAGACTGTTTCCTCTGCTGCTACTTCAGGCTTTTCTAGTTTCTCTGGACATCAAGGATGATTATCTTCTTATCCCTATTCATCTCCTTTTCAGGAAAATTTTATGTTTCTTTGTTGCTTCCTGGCATTTTCAGTTCTCTGCTTTGCCCTTTGTCTTCTCTGCTGCCCCAAGGATATTCACCAAATGCCTAACTCCTGTGATTGCTTTTTGCAGACTAAGGGGATTACGGGTCTTCCTACATAGACAACCTACTCTTTCAAGCCTCCTCTCTAGAGATTCTACTACAGTATCTTCACTTTGCCATTTCTCTGCTGCAAATCCTGGGGTTCACTATAATTTTCCAAAATTCCTTCCTGACTCCTTTACAGGATCATGTGTTTCTGGGATGCAGGATCCAGACTGTTCCATTCCGGCATCCCTGCCTCCTCTCAAGGCCTTAACTTCTTTCGGTCCATTCTTCCTCTGGCCTCAGTTACAGCCATGGAATTTCAGAGAGCTCAGGGTTTTATGGCTTCCACCATTCCTATGCTCCCTCTAGCCAAACATCACATGAGAAAACTTCACTGGTTTCTGAAGTCAGTTTGGCTTCAGCATTTTCATCCCCTAGATTTCTTAGTCCCTCTTTTTCCATGCCTAAAGTTGGAATTTCAGTGGTGCATTCGGCAGTTGTCACTGAATCCAGGGCTGCCTTTCACCCTCTTCTCTCCTGTCAGGAGCTGTTCACAGATGCATCAGATGTGGGATGGGGAGCTTCCTTCGGCTCTCTACAAGTGCAGAGACTCTGGTCAGCTCAGCAGAAGAAAGACCACATCACTGTCAAAGAGATTAGAGCTCTTCTGTTGGCTCTTCAAGCATTTCATCCTCTTTTTCAGTCCAGGGCCACTCAAGGTTCTTAAAGACAACATCACAGTGATGTGGTATGACATCAAGCGGGAGGGGGGGGGGGCAAGATCTTATCTCCTATTTAGGTTAGCACTTCTAGTGTGTATCCAGTTATCAAGTGATGCTTCAGGAAGTTTACATTCCCTCAGGTCAGAATATTGTGGCAGACTCTCTGAGCAGGTCTATATCACAATCCCACTAGTAGATGCTTCACAGGGATGTGTTTCTGGACATTGTCCACCAGTGGGGTACTCCTCAAGCAGATCTGTTTGCCTCCCCTCTGAACAGACAACTTTCTCTGTGTGCCAGAGCCCCATGTCCTTTGGTCTGGAATGTGGGCACCCTCTTTTTCCTGGAAGGAGAAGTTTCTTTATACCTTCAATCCCTTTCCCCTCATTCCAAAAGTCTTGCTCAAGGTAAAGCAGGATGCTCCCAAGATCTTGCTGGTGACTCCCTTTTGGGCCAGACACCATTGGTCCCCTCTTCTGTATTTAGCTAAGGGCAGTCATCACAAGTTACCTCACAAGGTGGAACTACTTACACAAGACAAGGGATCTCTCATCCATCCCGACCTGTCCATTTTCCACCTGACATTGTGGGTGATAACGTTTTGATTCCATATAGACACCTGTTTTCTTAGGACATGCTTAGGGTCCTGCAGTAGGCCCACTGCTAGGAAGTCCTACTTATGAAATGGAAGAGGCTTTCTGTTTGGTGTCCTTCTCGTAACCTTGATCCACTTTCTGGGTATGTTCCTTTGGTTCTGTTTTTATCTGTGTGAACTGCTCCATTGCTGGGTTGGCATATTCTTCTGTTAAGACCCACTTGTCCACTATTTCTGCTTGTCTGCCTTTAGCACCTCTTTTAGCTTCTAGATTTGAGGCTAAACAGTTTCTGAAAGACATCCTTCATATTAGACCTCTGAGGAAGCCTGCACCTCCTACCTGGGATCTTAATTTTGTTTTGGAGAAATTGACCCAAGTCCCTTTTGAGCCTGTGGCTTCAGCTTCCTTGCATCATTGTTCTTGGAAGACTGTACTTTTGTTGGCACTTATTTATGCCAGATGAGTGTCTGAGCTTCAAGCCCTTATAGCTTGCCCTGTTTTTTAGTTTTCCATAAGGACAGGATGTCCCTTCATACTAATCCTTCTTTTATGCCCAAAGTGGTGAATGAGTTGTGTTTTAATCAGTCTATTCATCTGCTCATTTTTGGCCCTTCTCCATAGTCTGCTAGTGGAAAACTTTTGCACACATTGGATGTACATAGACAACTCAGATTTTATTTGGATAAGACCAAAGCTTTTCATAAATCTGATCAGTCTTTTCTTTCCTTTCATCCTAGATCTTTAGGATTGGCTATTTCCACGCAAACTATTTCTTCTTGGATATCTAGAGTGGTCTCTTTTTGTTATTCTTTTCATGGCAACAGTCTTTCTTCTTCTGTTAAAGCTCACTCTACTAGGAATGTAGCTTCTTATTGTGTTTTTTTCAAGGGTTTAAATACTAACTGTATTCTTGAAGCAGCTACCTAGTCTTCTGTGCATATGTTTACCAAACACTGTAAGTTGGATGAGATATCCAGGGCTAGAGCTAGTTTTGCTAGGGCCCATTCTTCATGGATTCCTAGAGGGATCTGCGGGTCCTTCTTCTTCCCTCTCTTCTTCCAGAGCTTTTTCACTTTCCCTATTGTAAGGAATACTGCAGTAGTGAAATGGAAGGGCGTATTAGAGTTGTGTAAGATATTGCCATAATGGTAAATGTCCTTCTCTTCACTGTTGCAGTATTCACCCTCTCTCTCTGTCATCATCATCATCATCATCATCATCCCTTTCAACTTTGAGTAATAGATTTCTGCTTGTGCTGTGTATATGAGCCTTAACTGTTTTGCTGTGAAGTACCCCTTCAAATCAGGTAATCCCAATCTACCTTATTTTATTGGAAGAAAAAGCTTATTCCACTTGACTCTTGCAGTCTTCCCCTCCCAGGTAAAATCCTTCAGCTCTTTATTAATTGCATTCCCTATTTCTCCTCTGGTTGATAAAAAATATGCCTGACTTGTGTGCATATCTAAAGGGACTAAAGACATTTTAACTGATTTGTATCTAATTATCCATAACCATATAACAGAGCTTCCAATTTCTTAATTTTTGTATCATCTTTTGTTTAGTCTCTACCCACATATCCTTAACTGACACACTGGGATCATTTTTAACCCATACTCCTAAGTGCTTTGTTTTATGATGTCCCCATAAATATGCATATTGCTAAACCAATTTGTGTGTGGGTGGATAATTTACAGTCATTGCCTTTATTTAGCTTCATTAATTTTGTATCACAGAAAGACTTGACACTGTCTCAAAATGTTCCGCAAAACTGTAGTGTTTTTTGGTTTAATCAGGTATAAAGTAATATCATCTGCAGATAGAACCATCTTTCCTTGACTACCATAATAATTACATCTTTGAGTCCCTTATTTTCTTGGCAAATGGTTCTAAATGTAATGTAAATAACAAAGGGGAAAGAGGACTGGTTCCTCTGCTCAAGCAGAAATTATCAGCGAGGAACCCACCCACTCTAATTTTAGCATCCACTCCCACATATATCCTTCTAATCAACCTTATAATTTTATCAGGGAATATAAATGCTTCCATTGCCCTGCTCATAAAGTCCCATCTTAGTCTGTCATATGCTTTCGATGCATCAGGACCCACCAACAACAGTGACATGTTCTTACATTCTGCTTTCCTTTGGATCGAAAATGTTCTGTTAATGTTGTCAGATGTTTGCTTCCCCTCCACAAATCCACATTGATCCATATCTATCAATTTTGGCATCACTTTTGCCATTCTTTTAGCCATTATAGACATCAACACTTTATAATCATGGTTTAGTAATGAAATGGACCTGTATGAAGTTGGATCTGATGGGTATTTACCCTGTTTAAGTATTACAACCACCACTGTTTTCTTCCAGGATGTTGGTACTTCTCTTAAAATACTGTTAAACAAAACCTTCCAGATCTTTATCATCTTTTTCCCTCCTAGCTTCAAAACTTCCACAGAAATATGTATTCCTGGGGATTCTCCTGTAGATTGGTTATATATCACCATTTTTATCTCATCTCCTCCTATCGTAACTGTTGGTAATTGAGCCTCATCTACATCTAACCTTGGCATGTTTAATTCTTCCATAAACATTTCCATTTGCACCTTTCCTTGTTTTCCATATTTCTCTGCTTTATATAGACTTTCATAGAATTTTCAAAATATTTCTAGTACCGCTACAGGATCACTTTTTATCTTCCTTGTTATTGGCTCCCTAAGCTTTGCGACAGCCCTTTCTTCTTTCTGTTGCTGGAATCATTGTGCTAAAAGTTTTTGTGCTCTAGAATTATCATCAAAAACAGTTGTTTAACAGCAATCTAAACCTGTGCATATTATTGAGGTAATCCCTTATTTTCTGTTTAGCATTCTGCAGTTGCTCCTCTTCTTGCTGTGTGAGATTCCCCGTATTCTGCAATACTTTCAGTTGCCAGTTCCTGTAAATAAATCTTGTTTCTTACCCATATCTCTCTTATTTCCATCCTGTTTTTAAACTCTGCTTTAATTTTATCCCACTGCCTAGCTATATTTTCAGAAGAAATGTTTTTCTTCTCTAATAGCTTCTGAATAATTTCCACTACCCATGTCTTAAATTCTTGTCTTTTCAACAGATAGGTGGGAAAGTGCCAGTGCCTCATTTTTATTTCATTACACTGTCTTTTTAATTTAGGTATTATTGCCGCATGATATGAAATAGTTATTGGGTGTGTATCAAGACTTTCAGTTAAATGCATAGGTTCCTGTGCAAAGTAAATTATGTCTAGCCTAGCCCAGTTTTTGTAACTTGGAGAATAATATGTAAATATTCCATGCCAAATGGTTTCATAAATTTCTCCTTTGTTATATTTTTTCCTTCTGGGCCCTCCCAGACAAATCTTTACTGTTGCAAATCTAATTTCAGTCCCCATCTATAAGTAATACTCCTTCCTGAAAGCTGATTATTTCTCCAAGAATTTTTAAGCTCAATTTTAACAGTTTTAGATGGAATATAAATACATGCCAGTGTAATCTTCTACCATTTCCAGTAGCCCCTTAATACTGCAAATCTATCACTGTTATCTTTTTTATACTTTTCTATCACTATTAGAGCTCCTCTTGCAATTAATATAAGTACGCCTGTTTTCCTTTGTCCCAGGTATTCCACTTGAATAATCATCCTGAAAACATTTGTCAGATTCACATGTTCATTTCTTTTCAGGTGCGTCTGCTATAGATTAACTATTTGCACTCTACATTTTTTAATTTGGAGACCATCAACATTTAAAGACATTGGAGAAAGCATCATTGTGTTGAAAAGCTATTATCCCCACCTTTAATATGTAACAACTGTTAAGTGTCTAGTTCCAGCTTTTGTGTTACACGCATATACTGTTTGGCAGGTTGATGTTTTATACAGTTGTTTCTTGTCATATCCCTTTGAGCTTATGTCACAACTTACATAAAAAACCAACACACCCCAATACCCCCCCTAAAACCTATTAACTTAAAACTATGTACATCTTCAGGTATTGGAGTTTTATCTTCCTAATAGGAAAGTGTCCCAAACTGACAGCCACACAGACAGACTTGTGTTAACCTAAAAGAGAGGTTATCCATGCTAAGATGCATGATGCAACCTGTGCTTCTACCAAGTGCTTTCTAGTTTGTCTTATCTTTATAGCTCTCCCAGATAGGAAAACACCTGAATTTTTTCAGAAAACAGCATCTCCTAGCCATTTCTCTTTATCAGATTGTTTCCATGGAGACATGAGGACCGGATACAAAGTTGCTGCTAAAAGCAGGACTACCTGAAAAGAAAGACCACATTACCAAAAATGAAATGAACAAGACAACATCACCGAAACTTCACTTCCATGAATGACCGGAATGCCAAAGGATTTCACAGGGTAAGTAACCATGTGGCCAACAAGGGGAAATTGCCCTTTTTCCCCACTGTAGTGCATTCTTTGAGTTGGGGGGGGTTGTGGTAGTGTGGTGTGTTTTGTTGTTACATAGTGGCTAATCGGATACTTACCCTGTGAAAATGTTCGGCATTCCAGTCGTTCATGAAAGTGAAGTTTTGGCAATGTTGTCTTGTTCATTTCATCTTCGGTAATGTGGGCTTTCATTCTTTTCTAATAGACCTACTAAAACCATACATTTATTTGTTAGAAAGAAGCTTCATAATATTCAGTGTTTTTTCTTCATTTACTTGCTTTCTCTTAAAACTTGTTACTAGATCAAGCTCTAAGAGCCTTAATCCAGTCATTCCCCTATGCAAAAATGAGAAAAAGTACATCAGTTTTTCTTTTATCATGCTCTTTTGACCAGACTTTTCTTTTTTTATTTTGCAGTGCATACATTTCTTAATAGTGACTATAGAGAATGAGAAGAAGGGAGAAAAACAGGAGCATATTTTTATATTAGTATCCATATTGCACATAAAAATAACTGAGAACACTTTATAGCATGCAAAGAAAACCATGCACTATAAAAATGTAAAATATTATTTTTAAAAAAAGTTAGTTTTACTTAAAGTTGACTTTCCCTCTTCTGAATATTTTTCAGAATATTAATGACATGATATAGGGCATATGATTCAGAGTCCCCTACAAGTGTAATAGTCAAAAAAGTGCAATATTTCCAGATTTTCTTGTTCTTTCATGTTTCACAAATATAATTATTGTTTTGTAATCCCACATTTGTCAGTTTCCAAGTTACTGGATTTATTCCTGTTCACCACCATCTCCAAGATGTTGCACCTGCTTCATTGCCAACATCCTCTTTATTCTAGTCTACTGTTGTGATTTTTTTTCTTTTCTCTCAAGTGTTTTCTGTTGAAACTTTGGAAAAGGTTTCACTGGCACATTCTCTCTGTGGTCTTTATTACCAGAAGAGGAAGAAGCAGAATTTCCTTCTGTTTCACAGCTCACGTTTTGCTGGACAAACTTTTGTATTTCCTCCTTAGCATATACTACATCAAAAAATGATTTTGGCCCTCCATGAAAGAATATTTTGAAGATAGCTGGGTACAGCAGTTTGAATCTCATGCCTGCTTCTTGACATTCCCTGAATAGTGGAATAAAGGCACTTATTTTCTGTCTGGTGTACAATGAGTAGTAATTTGCACAAGCACTGTGTTGTCTTCCACGTCAGGTCTATATCAGCATGTCGAATGCTGAAAACACCAAAGTCAATTTCATCGAACTGAAATGTTTGAAATCTCAGAAGAGTGAACTGATGGAACATCAATTTCTTTCCCAGGGAAAGAAATCTGTGTTCCGTGCAAAAAAAAATTTAAATACTTTAAACACTAACAGAAGTGGGGGGGTTTGCCCCCACACCCCCCAATGGGGGGGGGCTGTGCCCCCCACACACCCCCTACTTAAATATACCAACTCCAAGACCGCACCACAGTGGAGGAAATAGCAAATTTAAATGACGGCCCACCGATTTCTTCCCTGGGAAAGAAATTGGTGTTCACTCAGTTCGCTCTTCTGAAATTTAGAAAATTTTAGTTCGATGAAATTGACTTCTGCATTTTCAGCATTCGAAATGCTGATAGGAACCCTTCCACTTCTAGTACTTTTTCCTTCTACCACAGTTTTGTCAGAATCAACTCCTTCTACTGGTGGGATTGCACCTTTACTATTAATGGTGGCCAGGTTTCGAGCATACACACAATATGCCCTTTTAATTAACAACTCCTGCTGTGGAATACAAGTCCAGTTGCTTATTTGTGCTTTCATAAAATTAATGCAAGAGTGTTCCTTCCGGCTTCTCTGGTACAGCAGAAAATTTCAGGCTTTCCCTACATATGCTTTCCCTATAATTCTATTTTTTAAACATCTATTCTTGATCAGACTCTTAGTCAGCCTTTTCTTCATTTCGGTCTTTGATTTTTGCAGTTTTATCACCTCATCTAAATATCTGTTTAAAGCTTCTTACGTTTTTTCCAGCATTTTGTTGTTTGAGTTGATAAAACCCTGATGGAGTATATTTTAATCAGGTCTGTGTGCAATTGTGTTCTGTTTTCCTCTAGGTTAACAGAAGTCATGTCTGGAGCATCCACTGCTTTTTGCTGAGCAGCTGCAGTACTTTGCCCAGTCAGTGTTTTTCCTCACCTTTTGTATCTGATTTTCTTTCAGGTCCTCTGTATTTCTTTTTTTTCTTAGCATTCAGGCAGTGCACTTACTAGCCCGTTACTTAAATTTACCCAGAAATACAAGTCATCTGGCTTTCTCTTCTGAGTTTCTGTTTTCACACTTGGAGAGCTGCATTTAAGCTGTTGACCAGTGTGCAGCCATCTTGGAAGTCCAAGAGCCACCTCATCCTTGGTTAAATTGCCTCTCCATCTATGATCATCTTATGCACGCATTTGTTTTTATTGGAATTTAAGGAGCATGCAGTCACCTATTTAAGGTTTTTGAATGATATTTTTTTAATTTGGAAAGGTGATGAATGTTTCTTGAGCAGTTTTATTGATTAAATTAATAACACCATTACGTTTTTAGTTTACTTATTTTCTGTTTCTAATATTAATTACTTGTATGTTATATTAATTAAGGAATTTTGGTTTGAGGAGGTTTAAATTTAAGTTATATAGGAAACCCACCTTCTCTAATAATTGCTTAAATTTTGATAGTTGTCACCCCTGTAAGCAGAAGTGAAGTTTAGTAAAGGGGCAGGTAGTACAGTTGGCAAAGATTACATCTTGATGATGAGGACTTAAAAGAGGAGATTGACTTATTGAAGCAGATGCTTATCAAAAGGGGGTACCTGCTGAATTTGGTGGATAACATCCACAGTGAGATCAACAGAGGGAAAGAAGTTAAGTTGTACCCCCTTTTAGGTAGGGGTCTCCCTGATGTCAGTAAGGAAAAAACGCTATTACTGGTGATGAAATTGTGTGAGCCCAGGTACACCATTTGTATGCAGTATGGCCTCGAAATTAATACTATTAAAATGTTGTTAGGGTTAACAGGGAGGTCCTTGAGAGTCATTTAGAATTAGTGAGAAGGTGGGGGCTCACCCTTTGTTTAGTTTTAAGAGGTGTAATAACCTGAAAGAAAAAATAGAAAGAGTAGGTTTAGTGGTGAAAATCTTAATGGAGGTTAAAGGAAAGGTAGCACAAAGCGTGAAACGTGTAGACAGTGTAGCTCCATATATGAAGGGGTGCTTTTATGCTCCCTAGTACTGATTACACATTCGATTTAATCATAATTTTAATTGTAGGAGCATGGGGGGTGGTAGTCTGCCTAGCATTTTGTGATTATTGTTCTTTTTATATAGGTAGGACTGTGTTGCCATTAAAAAAAAAGATTTATGAACATAGATGTGACGTCATTAACAAGGAGACAAATGCTCTGTTTAGCATAATGTAATTTGTACTGAAAATAAATACTATTTTTCCATTTTGGAACAAGTGGTTAGAAATCGTGGTAGCAAATTTTGGAATATAGGGAGCTGCTCAGGCAGATATGCTTTTGTATCTGATTTTCTTTCAGGTCCTCTGTATTTCTTTTTTTCTTGGCATTCAGGCAGTGCACTTACTAGCCAGTTACTGAAATTTACCCAGAAATACAAGTCATCTGGCTTTCTCTTCTGAGTTTCTGTTTTCACACTTGGAGAGGTGCATTTAAGCTGTTGACCAGTGTGCAGCCATCTTGGAAGTCCAAGAGCCACCTCATCCTTGGTTAAACTGCTCTGGCAGATATGCTTAAATGCAAGCAAAAACCCAGAGTTGAACAATGTTTTTTCAATTGCCAGTGTATTAAAATTAAGGGCAGCTAAGATGCAATTTTTTTGTGTATGTTTAACGGATATCTTAGTTCATCTGTTCACTAATTTCTTATTTATAAATTTTAAAGCATTCTTTTGCATATGATACAAAGCATATGTTTGCGTAGAGGTAAAATAATTTTTAAGTTTGCATAGTGTGAATTTTTAATTAATTTTTCCATTGGTATGACTTCATTTTATTGGTTCATGTAAATTCCTAAAGGAATGTTTTTGTTGTGCTTAATTGGGTAATGCAGATTGGTTGGGGAGTTAATTACATGCATTTTAAATTTGTAGAGAGCACATTGATATTCAGTTCTGATGAAGTCCTCCTTTAATGGGACAAAAGCACTTAACTGTTGTCCTTGGATAAAATGTTACATTTTATGAAGCTTTGGACTATGTTTCAGCAAAGTGTGCTTTGTTCGTCTTAAGGATGCTTATTTTCATATCCCTGTCGACAAGACTGCAAAGAATTTCTGAGATTAAATATAAAGCAGGAGCACCTTCAGTTTACTTCATTCCTATTTGGCATTTACAGTTTGTTCAATATGCTTACTAGATACTTGGCACCAGAATTTGCCCACTGCAAGACAAATAAAATATGTATGTTGTCCTCTTGATGACTGTTTGATCCAAGCTCCTGCAGAGGAAGAGATTCGGTGATCTCTGACAATCCTGTGTTTTCTTCTGAACATTTTCAGGTAAAACCTAGTACCAGGACTATCCGAGATTTTCCTGTTGGAATTACTATATACATATTAAGGCAACCTGTTCCTACCCAAGGACAAAGCAATTATGGGGCAATTTTTTTTTCAAGTTTAAGCCAAAGTCAACAACGAAAGCCTGGATATTCCTAAATTCTTTATGCTACATGCCGAGCTAGGTTATACATGAGGAAGATGCACCTCAGAAATTTCTGAGAACAGCACAGTTATCCCTTAAACAGGTCATGACCTCTGATTCTCTCTTCAGGATGAAGTCCAGTTGGTGATCTCAGCAGGGACTAAGCAAGCAGGGATTTGTCCTTTATAACTCCATAGAGTGTGTAAACCTTAAGCATATCTGCTTCAGACCTATCTTGAAGGCTTGTACCATTCACCTGAAAGCACATGGAGTGTGAAACACCTCTGTGATAAGGAGGCATGTCAGGCTAAAGGAGATACTAGTCTTGTGAGGTTTCAAGATTGTCTGACAGTCCTGAAGGTGATTATAGACTCATTTCTGAAGTCTGAGTTGAAATTTATGGAGTGAAAAAAGTGGCTCATATTAATTCACCCTTTATGACCAAAGCAGCCAGAGCTCCCTCAAGACATTCAGCTGAGCAAGGAGCCACTATAATTACTGCATTCTGCTCCCTCCTCCATGCTTCTTACTCACAAACATGTGTACATTTAGATTTAAAAGAACCTCTGATTAGTAGCATGAATGACCTCAGCCTAATGGATTTAGGCTCCAGTTCTCAGAACAGGTGTTGCACATCATGCAGTAGGCCATGAAGTGCAACACTAGAAAATCTTAATTGTGCAAGTAAAGGTTCTCTTTTTGCTATTCTGTGAGTGGCTGGTATTCTGTTCAGTAGGATTACCACCTGTCCCACTTTGTGAGGGACAGTCCCTCTTTGGACAGTTGTGTCCTGACAAAAAATTTAAAAAATGGCAAATGTCCTGAGATTTTAGGACAAAATTATTTCCTATATTTTATGTAATAGTTGCATAAAACATTCTTTATCTAAAATACCTAAATGTTATAAGAAACAGAATAAGCAACTAAAATGCTACAAGAATAAGCTTTTATTTAGGCAAAAAAGTTAAGTTCTATCCTTTGTACTGACTGTGGGTATGTATCAGCCTGTAAAATCTGATGTTTGTACCGAAAATGTCCCACTTTGGCCATTTGAAAAGGTGGCAACCCTACTGTTCAGCTTACATTGATTGCTTCAAGACTGCTTTAGCTGAAAGTCACTGGAGCATTATATTAAAAATTATTTTGTAGAATGCTACAGGTGTTTGGCTTAGTGGCTAATGTGTTTTAACAGTGTAAGTGAATGGATAATTTGTTTCACTTAATTGTGTGCATGTTTTTTATTTTTTCTGAGTTTTGTCAGTCAATGGCTTAAGGGAATTTCTCATTTTCTCCACTTTTGGGTGATGTCTGAGTCCATGCATATCTGTTCTATCAGTGTAAGTGAATGGATCCATTTCATTCACTTACACTGATTATTTACATGATTGTGTTTTGCCAAGATTAGCAGTCATTTGGGTTAGGAATTTTTTCTACTGTTGTGCATCCTTGAAGTAGTTATAGGTTCATAGGTTAGTACTAAGCTAACTGCCCTTGTGAGCCATTTTAAGCTTAGCCATTTATCCCTTGTCAGACTCGAACCCTGCACCTTGTGTTTGTAAGGCAAACACCTTAACCATTAGGCCACCCTCTCAACCCTCATATACATGTTGTAGGTGTGGGCGGCTTCCCCCTTGGTAAAAAATGCTGCTTTAGATGTTGACAAAGCTCTTTTGAGGTTTTGTGCTTCGGTTTATTAATTCTCAGTGTAGTGTACATTGATATATTAATATAGACCCTTTTACACACAGAGGCTACAGAGTTAGCAGCTTTATCTTATCTAACCTTAATTTTTAGTATCTGCATGTTTGTGAATATGTAGAATTTTTTGTAACTTAGACTATAGAAATATGTGAAAATGTAAAAAATTTTTTGTAACTCAGACTTTTGATGTATTTTGATTGTATTTCTTTCTATGTGGAGCTTTTCTCCCCAGGCCTCCCCTGAAAATTGATCACCATCCAGTCAGACTTTCCCGGTAAACAGATGTAAAATAATAAAATAAATAACCGATGCCTTTCACAGTGATCCAACTTTTGTCCCTGTCAAGATGCAGATTTATGCTGTTGCAGCCTTCCTCCCTCTCTTACCTCACCTTTTCCACCCATTTCATGGTGAAGCAGTTTAGAAAAAATCTTGCACTTCCAGCCAACAGGACATTGATATTATGGTCTGAAATCTAACCTCAACTTCTGTAGCATTCATGTTGTTTTTCTGAAAGGCTTAATTTTTGATAGTCTCAGTTGAAGTAAAAGGAATCTCTTAAGCTTGAAGCTCTGAGCCTTACATGCTGTTTTATAGTGAGAAGGTTAACTTTAGGGCTGCTCCTGCATTCATGCCAAAGGGGGTATTGTAGTGGAGTTTATTAATGAATGAATATATGTATGCATGGTATGTTTTGTTAACTGAGTTAATTCCATTGGTTAAGGTTTTTCAGAAGTAATTTGAGGGGGAAAGCCCAAGTGAGTACACAAGTTGAACTTAAAAAACATTTGGAGATTATGTACAAATTAAGTAGCAGAAATATATCTGTAGCTCATGATATTGGTCACATAGTTTAAAGTAAATTCAGTAGAACATTAAGCAAACATTTTGCAGAACATTCAGTCAAGTCTTTAAGTACAAATTGAGAAGTAAAAATTCTATATAACTTACTGATTTGTAAGCTTGAATACTGTGAGGTATGAGTTAAAATTTGATGCAAGCTTTGATGTGGTGCTTTTAGGTGATGGATTGGGCTGGTCTTTTCTTCGTCTGAGGAGTGCCCCCCCCCCAGCTTTGATTATACTACTGCTGTAATGCTTGCCTTGGAAAGCTACATGCTTGTGTTCAGATATGTAAACACATAGCAAATAAAGCAAAGTGTAAATATCTGCAAGTTTAGGCATCTGAGGGATTTCAAGCTAGATAATATAGTGGGCATGTCGTCAAACAGCATGGTCAGGCTTTGTTTGCTACTGCTAAATGTGTTATTTTGTAATGTGGCGCTACCAAAATGCTGTTCTAAATGTATGTATTAGCAAAATAGTGCATGTTATGTAGGAGTAAGAAACTACCCCAAGTGCCATTTATAGTTGTAAAGTATTTGTCTCAGTACTCCTACTTTCTCAAGTTGTACTTAGTGTTGTTAAGCATGCTATTTTGTAAAGTAAATGCTTGTAAAAACTTAACTCATGGCAACTAATGATGTGAGCTGAAAATATCACATTCTATGCACCCTATAAGACTTCAAACATCTGAGGACTCTTAGCCCCTCCCAAGCTTTGAGTATACTACTACAGCACTGTTGAACAACACACAGTGCATGTGGATGGTTTCCACCAGTAAGCAGTGTTTTGGAGGCCTATAGATTTTCTAGACTCAAGGACAAGAATTATCTGTGTGTGTCTATGTATATGTAAGACTGTTAATTCTGCTGTTGTGAACTCCCTGCAAATTGGAAAGGATCTTCTTTGCTCTTTTACCTCTAGTTTCTATGCATTTCTCCTTTTCCTGTCTTTTCTGTCTCCTGTCTCTCTACATCTTAACTTCTTCACTGTCTCACAGTTTTACATAGTGATAGCAGAAAAATAAGAAACAAGTAAGAAATGCTGCTACCATATTTTAGACAGTCTATTTCTCACTCTCTGGTTGCATGTTTTTTTAACTCCAAAATTTGTGGTATATCTATAAATCTGATGTTATCAATCTTCACATAATCCTTGACTTTGGGCTTGGTTCTGAGCCGCGGAACTGACTCGGTTGTTTACTTCAGCTTGCACCTGCCAAACTCTCGAGCTAGGCTCTACCCATAATGCTCCTCTCTAAATTACCACAGATCTCGTTTGCCGCTTCATGTGTCGGACACATCTAACCTCTCTCGAGCTTTGTCAGTTCTTTAAAGTAAGTTTTTTTTTTCTTTTAATTTCTTTAAATCCCTCTTATTATACTTATATTTATCTTCTTGAATACTTTACTTTTTCTACCCATTACTCTCGCTTTCTTTCTGTGCATGGGTGTGTGATCTTTCCTTCGCTTTTCCTCTACTATTAGGTAGATTTCGCTATGTACCATTGCTGGTACTCTTCTTTTACCTATTTAGGTATTTTTTGGATACCATACTTGGTATACCTTTCTTTTTTCAAAAACAAAAAACCCTTTTCTGTCCCCTTTTCTTTGTGTGTGGTCTTTATCAACTTTAAGCCTTCTATTCCGGTATGGCTTATAAATCTGATTCTTCGGTTAAACCTTCTAAGGGCACTTCTGGCTTTAAGAAGTGACAGAAGTGTGACATAAAGATGCCCAGTTCAGATGGGCATGTCTGCTGTGTATATTATTTAGGAGTTGTACACCTGCAGGAAACTACTCTATATGTCATGGTTTCTCCACCAGGACTTTAACTGAGAGGAGAAACCAGGTAATCTTGAAAGGCTTACTAAAAAGGGACGTTGAAGAGGCCATATCTGGGTCTAGGAGTGAAGCCAGTTCATCCTCCTCTTCTAAACAGAAGAAATGCTCACACTCTGTTCCAAGCAGTTCCTCGAAACTGCCTAAAAAAGGTATGTAAACAGCCTACGGTGTTGACATTTCCCTCGGCACCGATAGGCAAGACAGACTTGGCACCTTCTACTTCCTCAGACAAGACAGCTATTGCTTCGGCACCAGAAGTTTTGTCTATGCCGGACATACCACTTTGATTTTGATTCCAAGAACATGGTACTCCCCGTCTGTTGATCCATTTAAGGACCGGCCACCTAGCCCTTTTGTGGAACCAAAACCACCTCGGTCTCCTCCTGCATAGTCTGTTCTTCCTCTAAGAGTCTCTTAGGATCAGACATCATGAGGCTGGAGGACCAGCTCTTGGCAGTGAGGGGATTACCTTAATCTTTGGTTCCCAACCTAGTTGGCACCGGGACCTGTCCTACTTTGACACTCTTGTCTCCCTCCTCCAACTCCAGTTTGAGTCACTGGAGCCCCTGGCACCGACCTACCCAGCTCAGACTGTCTCGGTTCTGATAAGAGCCTCTTCTCTGGAACAGAGAATTGCCTTGAGGTCCTCTGGTCTTTCAGAACCGGAGATCTCCTGATGTCGAGACTTCATTGCCAGTTCCTTGGCGCAGGGTTCAACTTCCTTTCTTTTGGAGCTCTCCTTGCCCCTCAATGCTTTGGCTTTCATTGGCTCGGCCCAGGCTTCTGCTTCAGAGACCACCTCCTCAGTGTGGGGTGGGACCACAGTTCCAAAGGAGTCTATTTCTTTTCCAGGCTCCTATTCCTCTCTGGGGGCCAGACTTCCAGATCATGGAAGTAGTCTTGTCCATTGTGGACTCCCAGTCCTTGCCATCCCTGTCGGGCCAAACTCCTGCATCCCCTCGACCAGAGCTACCATCAGTCTCATCCCTGGGACAAAGGGCACAGAAGCCTCAGGCAAGACCAACCTTCATGGTTTCCTCTGTGGATACTTCCCTGGAACATTCCCTGAGGAAGTACCTGTGAAGAAAAAGTGCAAGAGGAAGCACTTAGACTCCCTGGAGGAGTCATTCACGGAGGATACTGATTTTGATGAGGGGGAAGGTTCCCCCAGGTCACCCCTTGATGATGTTTCCTTCAGGGACATCCTGTCAATCCTGAAACAGGGTGGCTGGTCTTCCCTCCGGCATTCCTTGGAGGAGTTGATATACTTGGAGGCTTTTCGTGCCGAACCCCTCTACCTCTTGGATCTCTCTCTGCCTGCTGACGAGCTCATTAAACTGATCGTACAGCGGGTGTGGAAGATCCCTAACTCCATTGAACTGATCCCCCAAGAGGCATGACCAGATTCTTTCTGCCCCCAAGGAAGAGCAGCATTAGGCTAATGGTATTCCCATAGATGTCATGGCGGCAGCCACAAAGAAGGAGCTTGCTGAGGAAAGTCCTACCATCCATCCACCTAACGGAGTCAAGGACTGTGGATAGATTTGGGAAGCTCGTTTATGCTTCTTTGAACTTCGCTTTCAGATCTTTGAACTACATGGTGCACTTTACCAGGCCGCAGAGAGAGCTCATCAAAGACATGTCAGATACACTCACAGGAGCAGTAGCTGAAGGGGTACAAGACAAAGTTACCTCTAAGCCCGCCACCCTTGAAAAATCTCTTAACTCGTCCATAAGGCTAATTGCCCATGCAGTTGAAGGGACGATGAGAGCAGCGGGTTCAGGCATAGCCATTAGGATACACATCTGGATGCACTTGTATGACTTTGTGGAGCATATAAATCCTCATTCGTCAATACTCTGTTTGATGGCTCATCCCTGTTTGGACCCAAGGTAAACGACACACTGATCAGATGTGAGAAAGATGGGAAGACTCTTTCTGCCATGGGCGTATGCTTCTCCACTCCTCAATGGCCCTACTCAAGGAATCAGAGAAGTGGGAGGCTATGTTTCAAAAAGTCCCAAGGGCCTTTCCAGGACTCACGTGCTAAAGACTTTCCCTGGGGCAGAGGGGGAAGTAACAGTGGAAGATGCTGTCTTAGAGGCAGAGGTGTCCCGCAGAACCAGGGGTCCAGAGGTACTTTTCCCTGGTAGCTCCTACCGGCACTCCTAAACGGAGGCCCGATTGTCTTCCTCTGGAGGCAGTTGGGGGACGATTATCCTTACACCAATCTGCCTGGCTACAGATAACATCAAACAAATGGGTGCAGGGAATCATTTCCAGAGGTTACATTATTCCCCTTTCCTCAAATCCAAAAACACAAAAAAAGTTTCCTGGATGTTCCACCTAATCACAGGGAAGCAGCAATTGTAGAAATTCAAAAACTGTTCAAAAAAGAGTTAACCAAAAAGTCACACTAGACCAAAGAGGATCTGGGTTTTACTCAAGATTCTTTTTAGTGCCCAGAAAGATAGGGGACTGGAGACCCATTTTGGATCTCTGGCAGTTCTGCAAACCAAATTTCGGATAGTCTCAGTACATTCAATACTTCATTCTTGGAAAAAGACGATTGGATGTGCTCTGTAGATCTTCAGGATGCATACTACTGTATAAAAATGGGCAAACGCTCCAGGAGATTCCTGCGCTTCAGGCTGGGAGCCAGTCATTTCCAGTTCAGAGCACTGCCCATTGGTCTCACCACAGCCCCAAGGATTTTTACCAAATGCATAGCAGTGGTAGTAGCTCATCTGAGACTGCAGGAATTTTGAGTTTTTCCTTATCTCGATGACTGGCTCCTTACAGCTACCACCAGGCATCAACTAGAACGGGCAAGAGATTATGCTCTGCATCTTTGCACCTCTTTAGGCATTTCAATAAATTGCAAAAAATCAGATCTGCAACCTACACAGCAACTGGAATTAATTGGAGCTCTGTTAAATACACTTACAGGACTTGCTTCACTCCCAGTGGAAAGGCTCCAGAAGATCAGATCACAAGTAAACCATATTATTCAGAACAGAAGTGTTCCAGCCAGACTAATCCTACTAATCCTAGGCTCAATGGCAGCCTCTATTAATCTAGTTCATAGCCAGATATCACATGCAAATTCTCCAATAGCTTCTGGCCTCCCAATGGTCCTTAATGGATCAGCCGATGTCGCGTCACATCTTGATCACCAGTCGTTGCAAACAAGACCTGTTGTGGTGGCTCCATTCCAACCAGATACTTTCAGGCCGTCCTTTCATTCTTCTTCACCCCCAAGCCATAGTGAACACAGATGCTTCTCAGATAGAGTGGGGGGGCATTATCTGGAAAAGACAGTCCAAGGCACTTGGTCCCCACTGGAGGCCAGTTTGCACATCAATGTTCTAGAGTTGAGGGTGGCGCTCTTAGCGTTGCAAGCATTTCAGAATACCCTTCCCCTAGGAACACAACATGTTGGTAGTCTGGTACTTCGACAAACAAGGAGGAACCAAATTTTACCCACTTTTTCGAGAAGCCCTCAGAGTTTGGCAGTGGGCGATTTCTTCCAACCGCTTTCTCACAGCAGCCCATATTCCGGAGAGCTCCAGTGTGATGGTGGACAAGCTAAGCAGAACTATTTTCATGCCTCACGAGTGGTCTCTCAGTCAGATGGTGGCAGAAAATATCTTCCGTCTCTGGGCCAACCTTGCTGCGATCTCTTTGCATCCTGTTTGAACAACAAATGCAGCAGTTATTTTGCCCTGATCCCCCTTCTGGGGAACTCACCAAGAGATGCTTTTCTCCATGATTGGCCCCCCTGGTCTCCTGCACGCCTTTCCGCCAACTCCCCTGATATCTCATCTTCTGAAGAAAGCCAAGAGGTCAAAGAACACAGTAATCATCATTCCACTGTTCTGGGCCCGACAAGTTTGGTTTCCCTTCATTTGGGCTTACCTACTTCGAAACCTTGGATTCTGAACCCAACTCCAGATCTATTATCTCATCCAGAAGGAATGGTTCATCCGAATCTCCAATATCTCAGGCTCACTGCGTGACTTCTTCAATTCCCGTGATTGCCAGGCATTCTTCCCTTTCCTGTCCTGTCTGTCAAGTCATTGTGCCCTTTCCTGTCCTGTCTGTCAAATCATTGTGCCCCATCACAAACCCTCTACTAGGAAACTGTACCAGAGTAAATGGGGAAAACATTTGCTAGATGGGCTCTTAATAATGCTCTAGACCCTTACACAGTTCATGTGCATAAAATATTAGATTTTTTAGCTAATTTTTATCAAACTGGCTCTTCAGCCTCTACCATTCAGGTCCATCTAGCTGCAATATCTAATTTACATACTGGTTTCGATGGTTCTTCATTTATGTCGCATAAACTTTGTAAAGCCTTTTTAAAGGGAACCCTAATGTTAAGACCTCCTTTTAAAGAGCCCATTGCTCCATGGGTTTTACCCCCCAATTCTACAATCTCTTACTCTTTCCCCTTTTGAACCATCAGCTACATGTGACTTAAATTTTCTGACTTGGAAAACTTTAATCTGATGTTGTTAATCTTCTTTCCATTCATTACTGATGGGTTCGGTTCTGAACCTTCCGAACCGAGTCGGCCAAATACCAAGCTCGTGCCAGCCCAAAAACTCTCGAGCTAAGTTTTTACCCACAGTGCCCTTCTCCCTGTTACCCCAGATCTCGTTTGCCGTGTAGCCATAAAGCCGCGTTTCAGCCGAGCTCTCAGCTAAGTGAAAACCTTTTGATATCTCTTAGGATATTTGGTCTTTTGCCTTACGATTGTGGTTTATATTGATAATTCTGTATATTTACAGCTATATTAAGACTTTCTACTCCTTCTTCTACCCATTTGGTAAACTCTTTAAGTACCATTAGTGGTACGGCCTTCTCTCTCTACCGTTGTGGTAATCCTTCAATACCATCGTTGGTATTTCTGCTCTCTTTCCCTTTATCTGACTTGTGTGTTTTTTGACATATTTCATAGATATTGCGTGTATTTAGATAGTTTTAGACATAGAGATAGCAGAGTTTGAAAATTTTTGTATAGTACCCTCCTTCATTGTTGTGTGTAAATTTCATGATGTCTGATAAAAAGGGCACATTGGGGTTTAAACATTGTGCTTCATGTAAGGGTAAACCTCCGAATAGTGACTCTCATGATGATTGTGTTTATTGTTTGGGGGTCGGAACCCCAGACCCCCCTCCCCCTGAACTACAGCCGTCACAGGCCACCTCCCTGGGGACACCGGGCAGGAAAGCCACAGGACCTTCTGTTGCAGGGTGCCCCCTCTTCTGAGTCCTCCTCAGAAGTCCCCCGTGAGAAGCCCCCATGGAAGAGATCATGCCAGAGGAAGCACGTAGACTCGCCTGAAGAGTCCCTAACAGAGGACATGGATTTTAGTGATGGTGAAGGGTCCCACGGTCACCCCCTGATGATGTCTCCTTCGGAGACATCCTTGAAATGTTGAAGAAGAGGGGGTGACTGGAAGCCTACTAATCCTTCTTCCTAGGAGTCCATGTTTCTGCAGACTTTCCGTGCCCGGCCATCTACCTCTTGGGTGACCCTGCCTGCAGACAAGCTAGTTCAGCTCGTGGTGCAGTGCTCTTGGAAGAACCCATATTGTGTTGAGTCGATCCCTCTGAGACCTGACAAAATACCCCCCCCCCCCGAGGAAAACCCACATTGGTCCAGAGGTTTACCAGTCAATGCTGTGGTGATGGCGGTGGCCACGAAAAAGGATCTCGCTGAAGAGAGTCATACTATCTACCCGCTCCACAGAGAGTCCCCGGGCCATGGACAGGTTAGGGAAGTGAGTCTTTGCTTCAGCAACCTTTGCCATGCGGTCCATGGTTACGATTCCGTTAAAGACCAGATGACTGCTTCTTCTACCTTTGCAGATAAGTGCCCTGTTGTTTTTTTCCTTGGTTTGATTACTGTTTGGACTGGCATGTCAGCTAGAAAGGGGAAGTGTACTTGTGGGAGACAAATTTCTCACAAGGACATGCACGAGAAGTGAGTATTTTGCTTAGGCGTGGCCTACGACCATACGTCCTGCCCCATTTGCAAATCTTTCATTCCCAAAACTCTTCACAGCTGCCTGGCGGCATTGAAATTGTACTTGGAAAATCAAAGGCTGTGTCGTTTAGCACACTGTATGGAAGGAGGAGTAGGCCCATCCAATGAGCCACCAAGGAAGAAGGCCAAGAAAATTAGGCCGGAATCCCAAGCTGTGCCTCAGGTGTCCAAGCAGGTTCTTGAGGGACTTGAAAGCCCGGAATACTCTCAAACAGTGGTTTCCAAAGCAGGCCCGGGAACATTAATGGAAGCCGGAGTGTCGGAAACTGCGTGTACGTCCACTGAGGGTAATCGGCCATCAGATCCTGATGGCGAAGGGGAACCATGACTCACTCGGTTGGAAGGCCCTGCTCCTTCACTTCTTACTAAACAGATATCAACCTCGATGGTTTCTCCACCGGCTACTCCTTTGAAGTGAAAACAAAAAAAACTAAGCACCCTGAACCTCAGCCAGTTCCTGGTTGGGAAGTGTTCTCACAAAGCCTCTTTAAGGCATTTCAGGCCTTGCAAGACACAGCAAGTACCCCCTACCCTCTCACCTCAGCCACCCTTACAGGTATCTGAGGATGACTACTCCTCTTCTGAGGAATCTATTTCCTATGAAACTCAAATAGACTCCCCCTAGGATTTCATTACCACAGAGGAGGAGGATTCCATTTCTCCTGAGTCCCCAGGAGAAGAATTTACCTTTGGGGACACTGTCTCCCTCATGAGGGCACATTTTAAGTGTCTGGCATCAGAAGTTTCTGACTCCAAGAAAAGGTACTTTGACCTTTTACAAGTGGAGCAATCATCTACATCTGCCATCCCCCCTTTATTACCTGCTTTCCAGGATGCTTTTTTGGCTGTTTCTCAGTCTCCTGACTCACAACCACCAGCCTCCAAATGCCCTGACCAGTTCTATAATGTCCCCTAGGACACCCAGTCCCTCTTTAGAAACCCTCCAGCAGACCCAGCTGTTATAGCGGTTTCTGCTGAAAAAACTTCAAGACAATTACCTTCGGCTGCCCTTTACCCAACAGATAAAGACAGCAAATGCATGGACAGACTAGGGAAGAAAGTGTATACCTCTTCTACTCTGGCTATAAGGGGCCTCAACTATCAAACACACGTGGCTAGGTATGTCCTAGTTACCATCTCCAAAGCCTCTACCCTCCTTTCCGAGGTGCCGGATTCTCCCATAAAACCCCAAGTCAACACTCTGCTTTCCACAGCATCCCAAGTAACTAGGCACTCCATTAAGTGCAGTTATGATGCTATGGAAGCCTCATCTAAATCTGCTGCTTCAGGATTGGTTCTGAGGCGATACTCCTGGGTAAGGCTTCAGCCTCTCCCTATGCATGTACAGTCAAAATTACTTGACGCACCCTTGGACAATAAGGCCCTTTTTGGACAGGCTTCTGCTGTGCTCCTCAAATCCCTTAAAGAAAAGGGAAAGGAACTACACAATCTTAAACATCCTCTGGTATCCCCTAATCCCAGATACCATGGGAACTATCCTCAGAAGCCTTTCTTTATTTGAAGACCGTCCTTTCACACAGCTCCACAATCTAAGGGATGTAGACAACCCAGAAAAAATTCTACTCTCAGGTTTCCCACCAGCTCCTCCACTACATCCTTTTGGAGTCAGTCTGACCAGTCCAGACCACCTCCACTGTGACTCATCTCCTTTGGACCCAAACACACCCTTATCCCTTCCTCTCTCCCTCTCCCTACCCTCCTGGCAGATAATCACAGCAGAACAATGGGTCCTCGCCATCATTCAGAGAAGATGTTTCATGACTTGGTGGATGCATCCACCTTTCCAAGGTATTCCCCAACCACCAAAAACCAAATCCACCTATTTCCAACTATCATTCAACAGCTCTTAACTCAGGGTACCATGGAACAAGTACCCACCCCACAAAGAAACATAGGCTTTTACTCCAGGATGTTTCTGGTATCAAGGAAAGACGGCCCTTGGAGGCCAGTCCTAGACTCATCTTTCCTAAAACTCTTCCTTAAAAGTGCCCAGCTTCAAAATTACCACTCATACCCCAACAAGCATTCATGGTAACCCTGTATCTGAAGGATGCTTCTCTCCACATTACTATCCATCCAGATTACAGGAAATACCTCCGCTTTGCTATAGGCTCTTGCCATTTTCAATTCTATGCCTTGGCCTTTGGTCTCTCTACTGGCCTTCGAGTGTTCACAAAGTGCCTAGCCCCCTTCATTGCTCACTGCAGGACTCAGGGTGTACAGATATATACCCATACCTAGACGACCTGTTCATCCTTCACCAAGACTATCAAGTTCTTTTAATTCACCTACAACAGGTGACTTCCACCCTAACTGTACTGTGGTTTACTCTAAACCAAGAAAAATCTCACCTGACCCCCTCTCAGAACTTAGTTTTCTTGGGGTGCAGGATCAGAACAGACAGTATGAAAGCCTTCATCCCAGACCAAAAGATCAAAGACCTTTGTCTATACTTCACACAGATCCTCACCCACTCCTCGTTGACAGCTCAGGAATTCCTGAGAATGTTAGGCCACATGGCATTCCTGATACCATGTTGCCTCTAGAAAGACTCCACATGTGCAAAATCCAGTGGGTTTTAAAAAACCTTTCGAGTCAACACTCCCAACCCATGGACTCTCCCCTTCCCCTACTTATGTGCCTAAAAAAGGAAATCAAGTGGTGGGTCTCAGCACTCCACCTCAACCTAGGAACCCACCTACAGGTAGGCCTCCACAGATGCGTCAGACCTGGGGTGGGGTGCAGTGCTCCTAACAAACCAACAACAATTCTCAGTGCAAGGCAGATGGTGCCCCCTAAGACAGAAGGACCACATGAAAGAAATGAGGGCATTACTATTAGCTCTTCTAACTTTCAAATCTACTCTCCTGCCAGGAACCCTAAAAGTTATCACAGACAACATGATTGTCCTGTGGTACATCAACAAGCAGGTGGGGGGGGGGGCAAGGTCCTACCCCTATGCAGCTTGGCCATCCAGATTTGGAACTTAGCATCTTCTCTCTGGGTCCACCTGGTAGCAGTCTATACCCCCTCAGCAGAGAATGTTATGGCATACAAACTCAGCAGAACCTCGGCCTCCTATCATGAATGGATGCTTCAGAGAGACGTTTTCCTGGACCGGATACACAGGTGGGGTATTCCACAAGCAGATCTCTTTGTCTCCCCTTAGAACAAACAGATGCCCAGCTTCTGCACAAGGGATCCACAAGCTTGCAAAGTGGACGCATTCTCCTTTTACTGGGAGGGAATGTACCTTTACACCTTCCCTCCTTTCACACTAATTCAGAAAGTTCTTCTGAAAATTCAGGAGGACAAACCCAAAATCCTGCTGGTGACCCCGTTTTGGCCAAGACAGCATTGGTTTTCCCTCCTCCACTTACTAGCCAAGGGCAATCACCACAGGTTACCCCACCAACTAGACCTACTCACACAGGACAGGGAATCCCTACTCCACCTACAGGTGAATAACCTGAAACTGACCTTGTGGATGATAGGGTTCTAATCCCCTACAGACACCTTTATTCAGAGGACATACTCAATGTTCTGCAGGAGGCAGAAAACTTAGTACCAGGAGAAAGTATGTGTCAAAGTGGCGCAGATTCTCCAAGTGGTGTCAACGGAAAAACCAGGACCCCTTAATTGCTCCTATACCAATGGTCCTAACCTATTTATGTGAGCTACTCCACTCATGACTAACTTACTCTTCAAAGTCCACTTATCTGCCATCTGTGCTTGTCTGCCCATATCACCTTCTCTAGCTTCCAGACTGGAAGTCAAGCTCTTTCTGAAAGGAGTTCTTCATATCAGACCTCCCAGGAGACCTATTCCCCCTCCTTGGAACCTCAATTTCATATTAGAAAAATTAACGTTACCTCCATTTGAACCAGCTCACTCAGTTTCCCTGAAACTATGCACCCTGAAAACAGTTCTGCTAGTGGTCCTTACCTCCACTAGGAGGGTTTCAGAGATACAAGCCCTTATAGCTACACCTCCTTATCTTGTTTTCCAAAAGGACAGAGTTGTTCAAAGGACCAACCCTTCCTTCATGCCCAAGGTAGTTAATGAACTTTCATTAAAGCAAACCATTAACTTACCAGTTTTCAACCCTCATCCACAAAATTCCACAGAGAGGGCTCTGCATTTCTTGGATGTACACAGGCAACTCAGGTTCTACTTATACAAAACCAAATCTATTAGAAAGTCTGACCAATTATTCATTTCCTTCCACCCCAGAGCCCTAGGGAAGGCAGTCTCCAAACAAACCATTTCCGCATGGATCTCTAAATCCATTACCATGCTCCACTCCCATCATGGAAAATCAAGGTCATGTTAAATCTCACTCTATCAGGGCAGCTGCCTCCTCTACTGCCTTTTTCAAAGACATTGACTTCAACTCCATTTTAGAAGCAGCCACTTGGACCTCGGTCCACACGTTCACCAAGCACTACAAGCTGGACATACCATCCAGAGCAAGAGGAGGTTTTGCCAGGTCAGTTCTCCAAGCCTTGTTGCCCACGGAAACCACTCCTCCTCCCAGGTTCATACATAAAGCTCTGGTACTCTCCCTACTGTTATGAATACTGCAACATGAGAATAGAAGGACTTAGAATAGTTGTGTAAGAACTTACCATAACCTTAGATGTCCTTCTCTTCCATGTTGCAGTATTCACTCCCACCTACCCCCCCCCCCCGTACCTTTCCTAACTAACATGCCATGGCCTACCTGTGGGGACAGTCATTCTCTTCCCCAGTCTCCACTCTCAACACAGCCAATCTACTGCCTTGGGCCTGGCCTACATGTAAGTCTAGGGGTCTCCAAGTAGGGCCCTCTTTTAACCCACAGGAGCACTACTGTATGTGGCAGTACATTCTGAAGAGGGGTACATGCAGACGTCACTTTTATACTCAACGTCTGTTTATGGCCCTGGTAAGGGACGTCAAAAGTACCTCCTGAAACAAAGACTTTAGTATACCGGCCGAGCAACCTCCCAACTGTTATGAATACTGCAACATGGAAGAGAAGGACATCTAAGGTTATGGTAAGTTCTTACACAACTATTCTTTTTTGCTGCAGAGTTTTAGGAGTAGTATGCACAGACTGAACTGTAGCTACAATCATCCAACATTACAACAGGCATGTAATAACACTGTGTTGGCCCATGTCACAGAGGGACATTCTCAGTTAGTGACACTTCTTTCAGTGCTGTTCTCTTTTTTGCCCCATTTCTGGTTCCCCACACCATGCTCATTACTTTTTTCATCCTTTTCGTACATTTTGCCATGCTCTTCACCCTTTTCAAGAAGCCATGACTTCCTATATGCTCTGAGGTACATTTTAAATTTTGTTTTTCTTTTTATGCAACCTTTTCATCCAATGATGGCTTGAATAGAAGTTATGACTAAGAAAAGAAATTCATTGTTGCTGTTCAGCTTTAGTTTTCCTTACATCCTTTCAACACACCTTTTTTACCAAGACAGCACAGTAATAGTTTAGGAAATATTTCCATTAAGCTGGAGTCCCCGGAAGCCATGGAGTTATAGATGCTGTGGGTGCATTTTAGAGCATTTTCCCAACCTTTTAATCCAGTGGTAGCCTAAACAAAAATCATGAGTAAGAAAATAATTTCAGTCTTATTTTTTTTCTTTCAAGGAAGACATTTGTGCCCAAGGCTTAATGTTCAAAGCTGACAAAATAAGAGCTCATAATAAACTCAGCAATTGTTGTGAGGCATATCTCTCAATCTCTTAGCACAAGGATTCTGGGCAAAGCCAAAAATAATGGGGTGGACAAAGGTCTAGAATAGGAACAGTTCTTAAATATTGCTCTTATAAACTTAGAAGAATGTTGATAGAATAACAGGTTTTGCATTTGCATTCGTTTTCTGGAGGGTATGAAGTCTGAAACGCCACAATTTAGCATTATTTAGTTACGTCAGTTCTCAGTGATTTGCCTGAAAACTGCAAATTTTATGAGGAAAAAGACCAAACATTTGAGACAAAAATATGTACATACTGCAAAAATGTTGACAGTTATGAGTTGTGTTGTGAGGATACACAAATACTGTTTCGGAATACTGCCTGCCCCCCCCCCCCCCCCCGACAAATTGCTCAGAGGTGACCTGTGCCTGACATATAAGGCCATGTCAAACCCAGATTTGATGAATATGCTTCACCTCAAAAAATCTAGATCCCTCAGAACCACAAGGGCGGGAGACTTAAACCTTGACACGGTTATAAATAGAACGTGCTGGAGGGACAGATTCATCACCCAGAGACTCCCTATGCTATGGAACAAAATCCCGGTACATGTGAGGCAGAGCACCTCGTTGGCCTTGTTCAAGAGGAATCTTGACCAATGGATGGGAGATCGCAGATATACCCCAGGGATTACTTCAGTGTCACTGCTTGACAGAGGCACAGAAAAATGATAGGCATAGTTTTTATTCAAACTAAAGGGGTGGCGAAAGCCACATAACTATGGGCTAGGCTTATAAATGCCCTTGGGCAGATAGCCTAGTATGAACCTATGAACCTATAAAGAGTCCCTGCCGTGCATTGGTGTTAGACTGGGGTGACAGCAATGACTGCTGTCATATATAAACATAGCATGCCTTCTTACTCTTCATCCCCCCAGAGGCAGCCAGCTGTATAAGCATGTGATGTATGATTGTGAGGAAATTGAAAAAAAAATGATTACAATAATATATACTACTTTGTTGCTCCTAGACTGTACACTACCTCCACACTAGCCATAGTAGCCTTGTTTGTACACCTCTGGGGTCTATGAAAAAAAGTAAAAGAAACAATGATCATACTCTTCTCATCCCAATTACAAGCTATAATGACCTTCTGTGTACACCTCTAAGGTTTGATTGTGTTGAAAATTGAAGAAGTAATGGCCACATAATCCCCTCCCTCCAACACAACCTACTGAAACATTCTGTACACAGATCTGAGCAGGGCTAGTTTTAGAATTGGTTCAGCTAAGGTTTGAGGCCACCAGCAAGTCCATATCAAATTCCATACAGTCTAGGGTGTGGGGGCCGTCAGACCCCCTAGAAATACTAAGTAGAATAGTCTGGTCTTAATAGACTTGTACTCCCCAGATATAGTCATCCTGACAGAAACCTGGCTAAAACCTCACATTACCAGTGAGCAAATACTCCCTACAGGTTACGGCATACTAAGAGTAGACCGGCTAAACAAAAAAGGAGGTGGTGTAGCTATAATATTTAAACAGCATCTAAACATCCAGATCTTAAAATCATCAGCTCCACAAATAGGCAATGAAGAAATAATATATACCAACCTCAAAATTAACCAAAACATCAACATAATTGGATGCTACTTCCCACCTGGCCAAAACATCCCTCCACTAGAAAACCTCCTCAGCTGGTCTACCCACCATCTCCCCCAAGAAACTATCATCTTAGGTGATTTCAATATTGACTGGCAATCCTGTTCTGGCAACAATCCAACCCATCATGTACACCTTCATGGCTTCACCCAACTAGTCCAGTCACCAACCAGGATAAATAAAAACTCCAGCAAGTACACTACCCTGGATTGGATACTAGTCAGTAAGAGCCCCCAGTTATATATAACAGGCTGCTTATCAGATAGCCTCAGTGATCACTCCCCAACATTCCTACTCAAAAAATACCTATGCCAAGCTAAACCTGTCATCTACCGTCAAATACATAAAAAACTAAACTTTAACCCACTCACATTCATCTCATCCCTCAAAGAATGTAACTGGCATCCTCTAAAGTACCTCAGTCTAGATGACGCAGTTGAATTTTTTTAATACTACCTTCCTGAACATCCTTAATTACCATGCCCCCATAAGATTTTCCAGAATCAAAGAACAACCCTCCCCATGGCTACAGAAAACCACCAAGTCAGAAATGAAAAACAGGGATAAAGCCTGGGAGCACTGGAGCAAAACCAAAACCCCCTCAGCTAGACAGAAATTCCTAGAACTACGCAATAGAGTCAAAAAGCTAATAAAACAGGACAAATTCCAATACTACCAGTCTGCCCTAGACTCCTCACAACACAGCCCCAAACAATTCTGGTCCTCCATAAACTCCATACTCCACCCAAGTAAAGTCAGTACCCCTCCTCCTAACATCCCTCACTCCTCAGAAAATATTGCTACCTCATTCAACACGCACTTCACCCAAACCATACTATCACTAGCTAAACAACACAACCCCCCTCCCCTCCAGCCCACACCTTCAACTAGTAATCTCCCCACTGCCTTCTCTTTTTTCTCCTGTACCTACCTCCAACATAAAAAAACTCTTAACTAAACTTAAACCCACCAAATTAGCAGCAGACAACCTCCCAAGTGAATACCTACAAATCGCAGCTGATGCTCTGGCCTACCCAGTATCCATCTTGATTAACCGATCTCTGTCAGAAAGTTACGTTCCCACTCTGTGGAAAGTATCACGTATAATTCCCGTCCACAAAGGTGGACCCACCGCAGAACTAACCAATTACCACCCCATAGCTATTCTCTCTCCACTCTCCAAAATACTAGAGAGATGCATACACTCTCAGGTCTCAGACTACCTCCTTACTAACAACCTCCTTTCCAGTACTCAGCATGGTTTCCGACCAAACCATAGCACCACCACTGCCTTGCTCTCCTTTACTAACACTATCCTTCAGCATAAAAAAAAAACAATGGCTATCTCTCCTCTGTTACTTTCCTAGACCTATCTAAAGCATTTGACATGGTCCCACACAAACAATTTATCTCTGTCCTCAATAACCTGTCCTTCTCACAATCAGTCACCAACTGGTTTCAGAATTACCTGTCTGACCGCCAACAATCTGTTGTATGGCAGAATGACATATCTCCCCAACTACCTGTCTCCATAGGGGTTCCCCAAGGATCCATCCTTGGACCCCTACTCTTCTCTGTTTACACCAATAATCTAGCCTCTGCCAACAAACATGGCACACTCATACAATACGCAAATGACTCGACAATCATCTGCTCAGCCCAGTCCCTACCCAAACTGCAAAAAGTCACACAGGAAGCCTTTTCCTTTGTTGAAACATGGTTATCCGATGCCTAATTAATACTCAACCCAAACAAAACTAAACTACTCATCTTCCAACCCACCAAACATACTCAAAACAACTCTCACTTTAACATCACAGCAAAAGACAACACCACTATATACCCAACTGAAAACACCAAATTGCTAGGAGTGGAAATAGACAATAAACTAAAATTTGACATTCACATATCCATGACCATAAAAAAAGTCCACAAAAAACTAGGAGCGTTATACAGAAATAAGCATTTTCTCACCAAAGCAGCAAAGATTTCATTAGCAAATTCCCACCTTATCTCCACCCTACTTTATGCCTCTCCAATATATACCAACCTAGAGACCTGCTACAACAAAATCGCCAAATTCGCCACAGGGGCATCCTACTGTAGTCACCACTGTCTCTTACTTGCTGAACTGGGCTGGCTTGAACTCCCTCACCTCCTTCAGTGGTATCAACTCTCACTCGCCCACAAACTTGTAAACCATCCACTAAATGTCCCATCCCTCCAGAATCTACTGCAACCCTATCGCACCACCAGACCACTAAGATCCAGCAACAAAAATCACTTGCAGATCACTAAAGCCAATAACTCTGCTGGTGAAGCACTATTCTCTTGTGCCATAGCCAAGTTATGGAACTCACTCCCACCCACAATTACCTCCATACCATCATGCACCCACTTCAAAACTTTACTAAAAGCGCACCTAAAAACATGCTGGCTATGCCCTTGCAACTCCCACTCTAATATCATCCACCCCATCCAACCACTACCTTTCTTTCCACTCCACTAACTACCTTGATTATAGCAAGCTCAGATGCTCATAAGCCTAGTACTTGTTATACAGCAGGAACTTCTCATTGTAACATTTGTTAATGTCTGTTTTGTACTTCACAGATAAAGATTCTAGTTGTCTACTGATGTACTATGTTCTTCATCTGTAAATATGTTGTAAGTAATTGCTATGTTAAATTGTTAATCGCTATGTAATCCAATGTAACTACGGTCTATTTTACTGTGGAGTTTTTCTCCCCGGGCCTCCGCTGAAAATGGACCTATGTCCAGTCGGACACTCCTGGTCAACAAATTTAAATAAATAAAAATAAATAAATAAGTGTCTAAATGTTCTGTAATGTATTTTATGCTTTACATTTGAAATATAATTACTTGCTAACTCCATCTTGTTTTAACTGCTACTCGAGAGTTATGTATGCACCTGGCATTATTGCTTGTGCACAGATAAAAATCAAGTGATATTTTTTGCAGATACACACAGACACACACACACCACCTTTAGGGAAAAGGGATGAATTCTGTCTCACCTGCTGCATGTCTCTGAGGTGCTGGGGTTAACTACATGACATAGATAGATGCACACAGACAGAGAGGGTTTGTAGATTCCACATAGAAAAAAAAAAGAAAACATAACTAAGAACTCAATCGGGGCAAAACTCTGTGAAATGGCAGTACTACTCACTGTGTCACAAGGGGAATGAACAGTTGCTTTCGCTCACATCCTCTTCCTGCCAATCCAGCAAATATAGCCACATGTCATGTGTATAGCCTTTGTTTGTGATGGTAATTGAAAAAAAATATGGCCAGCTTGTTACTCATAAATACAGTGAGACCATGTCCCCCCAACACACACTGGTCTAATGGCAGTGCTGATGATGTTTGTGCTAGAAAATGAAAGAAATTATAGCCAGCTTGTTACTGTCACACTGCAACGCACACACACCCTCATACATATACAAAAGCCAGAGCAGTACTAGTTGTATACTATACTATATTGGTTTGGATTCACCAGAACCTGAAAATATGTGTTTCCTATTTTCAGACTAGCTAAATGCATGAGGTCTTTACGGGCCAATGTGTGGCATTCCAAACTCTTTAAAGCCTACCAAGCTAAGGGAATTTCACCTAGAGGCCTCAAGGTATGTATGCTGTCTTTGGTGGGCAACATGGATACCAAACTGGCAGAACAATGGGCCACAGCCCAACACAAAGCCTCTATGGGGTTCGTAGAGGTTTTGGCTGCCTATTATGATTGGGCCAATGATAAGGGTATATCTGAGGTAGCCAAGATGTGTGAGGAAACTAAGAATTTTGAGGGGCAACCATCATACACTACATGTTTAAATAAACTCAGTCAGGAACTACTCAGCCTAGAACAACAACTTAAAGAGAGGAAAATGTGTAAGTTCCAGTGAGATTTGGGTGATTACGATAGGGGTAACCCCTTCAGCCGCAATAAACATGTTAGGTTTGAGAATGGGAATAAGAAGGTTTTGAAACGGAAAAGACCTAGGTCGATTTTTAAGAGGTCGACTTCTTGTTATGATACATCAAGGCATGACTCTTCATCACTCACAGACTTAGATACGCAGCAAACCCAAGACTCTCCGGTTTCTAAACTTGGTAACTCTCAGAACCCTTTAGGGGTAGACAGAGGAGGGCAGGGAAGAAGTGTTCCAAGGGTAGACAGCATGGAGGGACTACTCAGACTAAAGATTCAGAAATAACTGATGTTAAGTTGTCTATCTCGCCTTCATTCTTGCTGGATGGGTTCGGAGCCGACCTCGGCTCCGACTTGGCCACTCTAAAAGCTCGAGAGTTGGTTCCACCGGCTCGAGGCTCCCCTTATATCCCACAATGCTAGGCGTGAGTTACCTCAGATCTCGTTTGCCGCTACAGCGATCGAGGTGTGTTTTCTACCGGCTCCAGGTTAGTGAAAGTTAGACTAGTTTAAATTCTTAGACTTAAGCTAGCTTAGTGTATTTTTCTTTCCCCTTAGTGTAGTGGATATTATCCCTTCATATCCTTTATCCAGCCCCTTTTTTTCTAAAGAACTTATAGTTCTTTCCCTAAGGCCTTCGGGCCCTCCCTTCCCTATCCTTAGGTTGTGTATGTGTTGATTAGGGAAGTTTAACTTAATTACCTTTAGTTTAAATATTCCCTTTGAATCCCTATCAGTGTAATCTGTGTGTGTGTGTTTTTTCTGTGTGTGATTACACTTAGGGTCCTTGAGTATGTCCAAGGATACAAATTTCTCAGGCTTCAAGAAGTGTGACTCGTGCTGTCAGAAAATGTCTCTGACAGACGGTCACACTTCTTGTGTGTATTGCCTGGGACCTTTACACCTGCAGGACTCTTGTGCTGTATGCCATGGCTTCAGCCCTAGAGTCCTGCAGGAGAGAAAAAATAAACTCATTTTGAGGGGTTTAATCAAGCCTGAAGGTTCCCTCTCTGTGTCATCGGGGAAACCTTCTAAGGCTTCCAAGACCTCGGCTCCAGTTTCAGAGTCGAGGCCTAAGGCTTCGAAGCCTACTGCTTCATCGGCTCCGGCTGGAGCCGATGAGTCTTTGACTGCAGTATCTGTGGTTTCCTCGGCTCTGGCTGGAGCCGAGGCATTAGAGATTCCTGGGTCGGCTCCGATCAGACCATCGGAGCCGACATCTAGAAAGAGATCGAGGTCACCGTCCCTTGGCTCCGTTCATTTGGCTCCAGCGTCTCCCTTGCTGTCTGAACGGAGCCACAGATCTCACTCCTCAAGGTCATCGAGGCTCTCAGATCACGACCTCCAGAGGGTAGTGAGTAGACTTTTGAAGTCCGAGGCACTGGCCCAAATGCTCCAGAGTCCGACTCATCAGTCGATGCCTCAACTAGTTCCAATAAATATTCCTCCTCCGACTCCTTTGAGCTCGGAGCCGGGGCGTCTCGGGACTGAGACTGTGGTAGCATCGGAGCCGATACAATTGTCTTCGGCTCCGTCGTCGGCTCCGATTTCTTCTTTTGAAGAATCTCGGTGCCGGGCTTCCCTCGTCTGCTCCGAGGGGGTGAGTGGCATCGGACCCTTGTCCGACCCCCCTCTCCCTCTCGGTGCTTCGGTGCTGGTGAGTTCGGCTCCGACATCGGCCTCGGAGCCATCTCTGTTGGTGCCGAGGGAGGTTCTCAGCTTCTCGGAGCAGGGACCTCTGGCTCTGCCGGACAGGGGTGCATTCGAGGTCATGCGGAGTGTGTTGGAACCTTGTTCGACTCCACAGTCAGCTCCGTCCGCCCCTCCTTCTTTGGTGCCTTTGGTTATGTCGACTCACTCCCTCATCCCAGACCGCAGAGAGCTAGCTCCTCAAGAATCCCCTGTGGGGATCTCATCCTCTTCCGAGGCCTCCCCTGAATTGGCAGGGGAGCCTCCTAGGAAGAGAAAGTGTAAGAGGAAGCACATAGACTCACCTGAGTCTGTCACCTCTGACACAGATTTAGAGGATTCCGAGGGTTCCCACGTTCCCCTTCTGAAGATGTCTCTTTGCAGACATTCTAGAGATCCTGAAACAGAGGGAAATTGGCCAGCCCTTAACCCTTCGGAGGATGAATCTGTGTATCTTGAGGCGTTGGCTCGCCCTTCCACCTCCTGGGTGTCCCCCTTTGATCCCCTCATTCAGGTGGTTGCAAAGAAGGCCTGGACGGCTCCTGATTCAGTGGACCCTACCCCAGGAGACCTTCCAAATTTATAACAGCACCAACTGACAAGCAATTTCTCACAAAAGGTGTTTCTGTGGATGCTATGGTGGTAGCTGCTGCCACCAAGAAGGAACTAGCTGATCCTTCAGTGCCTGTTCATCCCCTAACAAAGAATCTAGGTCTATGGACAGGTACGAAGCGGATGTTCTCGTCAGCGACCTTTGCTATGCATTCGCTGAATTACCTATGCCATTTTACTCGTCTTCAAAGGGACTTGATCAAAGAAGCGAGTGACATGTTGAAGGATCCTACGGCTGCGGGTTTTCAGGACAAGATGAACACTCAGCTGGCTACCCTGAACTCCATAGCTAACTCCTCCATGCCTCCTCTTATGCGGCTGATGGAGCGAGCAGGGCCGCAGGGACAGGTGTGGCCTTGCGCAGGCATGCCTGGATGCGGCTATGCAACTTTGCGGACCCCTTTAAAACATCATTCACTAATTCCCCGTTTGATGGATCATCTCTTTTTGGTCCTCAAGTGAAAGAAACCTTGACTAGGTGCGAGACAGATGGCAAGACTCTTTCTGCCGTCGGAGTCCGTTTCTCCACTCCTTCTAGGCCTTACCCCAAAGGCCAGAAAAGTGGAAAAATGTGGATCTGAAGTAGGATATTCATTTGTCTGCAACCTGTGGGTTATGGATCCGATATCGGATCCGAACCGGCATGGTTTTCCAGCTATGGATCCAAGCTCTCAGCTCCTCCCCTCACCCATAATGCCCTGCTCTACCCTCATGACCCCAGATCTCGTTTGCCGCGCTGGTGACTGGATTGGTATTCATAGCTCTCAGCTAAGTGCTTGTTTCTTAACTGTTAATTCAGAAAATTTAAAGTTTTTTGTGCATTTTTGTGTGAAAGTTTAGGTTTCCCTCTTTGATAGTTTTATTTAGAGTTAAATTAAGTATATTTTTTTTCCCTCCCCTCGCTGTTGGCGTAGAGTGTGTGTGTTGGGCCTGTGTGTCTGTATTAGTTTAGTTACTTTTTTTAGTAGCTTTATAGATTTGAATGGCTGATCAGCCCAAATCTGTTTTTTCAAATGCTCGAGTGTGGCCATAAGCTCTCCCGGCTGATGGCCACACTCGTGTGTTAGTGCCTGGGGTTGAACACCTCATATCTGGATGCTCCATTTGTGCAGGGTTCAACCCCAGGGCACTGAGGAGCGGAGGTCCAAGCTTGTCTTGGCGGGTCTTTACCGCCAGACTCGGCTCGCCTCCGCTCCTTCGGGAGCAACCGTGGTTCCGGTTATTCCCTCCGTGGCACCCCTCCTGCTCCTGGGACTCAACCTCCCGTTTCTGGAGAGGAGAGGGATGCTAGGAAAGGACCGGAGGGAGAAGCACCACAAGCGGCGGGCCGAGACCTCTGTTTCGCCCCGCCAGCCAAGCGGGCTTCTCCCCGGCTCCGTTGTCGGCTCGGTCTCCTCCTTCTCGGCTCCGGTTCCCTGTGTGCTTTTCACCGGGTCCTGAGGAGGAGGAGACCCGATCTCCGTCGAGGCTATCGAGGAGGCACTCCAGGCCTACCTCGGTAGCCTCGTCGAGATCTACATATAGCCTTTCAGATGCTGATCTGGACCGGATGATGAGAAGATTCATCCAGGCCCAGATGCAGATGGGAGTGCTCTTGCCTCCCCCCCCTCTGGGGGGGAGCTCAACACTCTTTTAAGCCTATTGCTCCTTCTCCGACCCGCTATCCGGGTTCGGAGCAGCTGGAGCCGAGCAGCCGAGCCGGGGTGGGTCGGCGCCGATAGTACTTGGTACCGGATCTGACCCTGCCCTCGAGTGCGTCGGATCCGACCTCGGAGCCTGGATCCGAGCCTCGGATCCGGGGATCAGTGCTCGCCGGCGCCGTCTGTGTCGGAGCGCACTGTCCTTCGGATCCGAGCGCCGGAGCCGGCTCCGTCCACTCTTCGGATCCGAGGGGAGCCGATTGTCGGATCCTTTGGTCGAGGTCGGCTCCTTCGCTTTTGATGTAGTGGAGAGGGCTCTGTTGAGGGTCTCCGGACCCCGGCACTTGTTCCGGCTCCGTCCCGCGCTCCCTCTGCACTGGGCCAGGCTTCCACCATCCGGCCCCTGGGACAGCCCGCTTCTGTGCCCCAAGTTGCTCCTATGGAACAAATTGCTGCTTGTGAGGACTCCTCTGACAGCCCCCCCAGAGGATGTCCCTCGCAAGCATACGTGCAAAAGGAGGCACATTGACTCCCCGAGTCTCTCACACAAGACACGGACTTCGAGGAAGGGGAGGGCTCCCCACGGTCACCCCCAGAGGATGTCTCATTTGGAGACATCATGGAAATGCTCCGTATCAGGGGGGGGTGGTCTGCCCCCAAGTCTTCCTCGGACGAGTCCGTGTTCTTGGAGGCATTTGAAGCGGGCCCGTCTACCTCTTGGGTGTCCCCCCCTGCCGACCCCCTGGTGGACCTTATTACCACCAGGGCGTGGAAGGAACCGGACACCGTGGAGCCAATTCCCAAGAGACCAGATAGGATCCTTAGTCCGCCATCCAACCGGGCCCATTGGAGTAAGGGGCCTCCGGTAGATGCCATGTTGACGGCGGCGGCCACCAAGAGGGAACTGGCTCAGGAGAGTCTCTCAGTCCACCCCCCGAGCAAGGAGTCTCGGATGATGGACCGCTTGGGGAAGCGGATGTTTAGTTCAGCGACCTTTTCGGTAAGGGCGCTGAACTATTTGGCACATGTCATTAGGATGCAGCGAGATCTTATAAAAGAATACGCTGCATCCCCCCCCGAGTCCATTTCGGAGGAGGACAGGGTTCTGCACTCCACCCGTATGGCCACTCTTAGGTCAGTTACTAATACTTCTATGCGGCTACTCTCCCATGCAACGGAAGGCGCCGCTAGAGCTGCGGGGACAGGACTGGTCACTAGACGTCAGGCCTGGCTCCGTCACTGCGATTTTTCTGAGCCCTTCAAAGCGTCTTGACGCCCTTTGATGGTTCTGCTCTGTTTGGCAAGACCGTTCGCGACGTTGACCCAGAGCGAAAGGACGGAAGACGCTGTCTGCCGTCGGAATCCGCTTCTCTGCACCCCAGAGGCCCTACTCTAGGAACCAAAAGGGTCAGAAGAAGATGTGGTTCCGAAGTCACAGCAGTCCCAGCCTGCTCCGGACAACCAGTCCTTCCGTGGCAGAGGAGGACAGGGAGGATGCCGCCCTAGAGGCAGAGGGGCTCCCAGAAACTTCGGGTCCAGGGAACCTTTCTCTGAACGGCCCGCGCAACCCTGAGTTGCCCGACTGCTCCACTCTGGAGGCAGTCGGGGGACGTTTTTCAGGGCACCTAGCGGCATGGGAGTCCATAACATCGGACCGCTGGGTTCTCCAAATCATATCCAGAGGATATCGCATTCCTTTCCTTTACCTTCCAAAGTTGAAGTCCCTCCCAGACGTCCCACCCGGTCAACGGGAGGCCGCTTTGGCAGAAATTGGCCATCTGCTAAAGAAAAGAGCCATCCAGCCCGTTCCCCCAGACCAGATCGGATCAGGGTTCTACTCCAGATTCTTTTAGTGCCAAAGAAGATGGGGAACTAAGACCAATCCTAGACCTCTCTCTCTTGAATCTGGCAGTCCCCAAAGAAAAATTCGAATGGTCACTCTGCAATCTATTCTCCCCTTCTGGGAGAAAAACACAGGATGTGCGGGATAGACCTCAGGGACGCGTACTACCACGTCGTGGTGGAGAGGCGCTCCAGGAGGTTTCTCCGCTTCGGCTGGGAGCCAGTCACTACCAGTTCCGGGTCCTTCCCTTTGGTCTCACCACAGCCCCCAGGGTGTTCACCAAAGTATTAGCAGTGGTAGCGGCCCACCTGAGGCTTCAGGGGTGCAGGTCTTTCCCTACCTGGACGACTGGCTCCTTACCCCCAACAAGGCATCTACTTCTATTGGCGAGACTCCTTTCTCCATCTTGCTCCTTTTCTGGGCATCACAATAAATACAAAGAAATCCAACCTGGCCCACACAGCTCTTAGATTTTATAGGGGCCAGGCTAGACACAAGGAGTTCTGAGCCTTCCTCACTGTGGACAGAGTTCAAAATCTGCAGCTCCAGGTGCGGGCCATTCTCCATTCAAGTTCTGTTCAAGGAGTTGGTCCTGAGGGCTCTAGGGTCCATGGCATCGGCTATAGCACTTCTTCCTCTTGCCAGGCTCAATATCGCATTCTACAGTGGGCGCTCTTAGTACAGTGGTCATACCTTGCTCTCCCCATGCATCATCCCATAGCGATCAGCAAGGCTTGCAAGCGGTCCCTCTTGTGGTGGCTCCACTCCCGGATCTCCACAAAGGCCGCCCATTTTGTGCTTCTCCCCTCTCGCCACGGTGACCACGGACGCCTCCCGCCTCGGGTGGGGGCACTTTATGGGCGGACCGTCCAAGGCACGGGGCGATTCAGAGACCTTACTGCATATCAATGTTCTAGAGATGAGAGCAGTGCTCTTAGCGTTGCTAGCACTTCAGGACTTTCTTCCCTTGGGAACAATTGCGATTCAATCGGACAACATGTCTGTTGTCTGGTACATCAACAAGCAAGGGGAACAAGGTCTTACCCTCTTTGTCGAGAAGCCATGAGAGTTTGGGAATGGGCAATCTCCACCAACCGCTTTCTAATAGCAACGCACATTCCGGGTCGGTCCAACATCCTAGCGGACAAGCTCAGTCGCACCATTCTGACCCCTTACGAGTGGTCTCTCAATTGTCAAGTAGCGAACGCATATTCGCACGGTGGGGAACCCTTCATGCGATCTTTTGCCTCTCCCTCAAACACCAAGTGCGACAGTTTTTCGCTCTGATACCTCCTCCCGGAGGTACCCCAAGAGACGCTCTGGTGCATGCTTGGCCACCCGGTCTTCTGTATGCTTATCCACCCTTGCCTCTAATGCTCCAAGTTCTTCAGAAAGCCTCTCGGGTGGGTTGCAGAATGATTCTCATTGCTCCGTTCTGGCCTCGACAGATCTGGTTCCCCTTCCTAAGGTCTCACTCGGTGAATCCTCCTTGGATTCTAGATCCCATCCCGGATATGATATCCCATCCATCCTGCATTCCTCCTCCGAATCTGGACAACCTGAAGCTGACCGCTTGGCTGCTCCAGTTCCACTCTTGATTAGGACTTCCGGTATTTCATCACCGGTTAAGGCAATTTTGGTGGCAGCTCATAAACCATCCACTAGAAAGGTTTACGAAGCAAGTGGAAACGTTTTTCTTTGTGGGAGCGGCAAGGCCTGAATCCCTTCACGGTTCCTCTTCCTTTAGTGCTTGACTTTCTAACCACTCTCTTTAACAATGGTGCCAGCAGTTCCACAGTCAAAGTACAACTGGCGGCAATTTCTCACTATCACATTGGCCATGACTCTAATCCTCTTATGTCAGCCAAATTGTGTAAAATTTTTCTTAAAGGTACTTTTCTTCTCAGGCCCCTATAAAGCAAGCAGTTCCTCCTTGGGACCTCTCTCTGGTCCTACAGGCCTTGACCGCCTCCTTCGAGCCAGCGGCTACGGTGGATCTCAAATTCTTGTCCTACAAGACAGCCTTTTTGGTAGCCATTACATTGGCCAAGAGAGTTTCTGAGCTTCAAGCATTATCAGCTAAACCTCCTTACTTGGTATTTCATCCGGACCGTGTCTACCTCAGGACCAACCCGTCCTTTCTTCCTAAAGTCGCTTCTGAAGCAAACATCAATCAGTCCATTAACCGTCCTGTTTTCTTCCCTAAATATGAAAACAAAGGTGAATATAAGCTACATTCATTAGATGTTCACAGGCAACTTAGATTTTATCTGAACAGGACGGCTGGTCATAGGCAATCCGACCAGTTGTTTATTTCCTTTGCAAAATTCAATTTGGGCAAGCCAATCTCTAAAGTTTCTCTGTCCCTGGATTTCACAGTGCATCTTATTGGCTTATCAAGCTTCAGGAAGGCCGCACGGAGGGTGTTCATGCCCATTCAACCCAGTCAGTATCTACCTCGGCAGCCTTCAAGGCTAGGATTCCTCTAGATGATATTTGTGCAGCAGCCACGGGCTTCATCTCATACTTTTATTTCCCACTATAAGTTGGATCTTGCATCTAGGGTAGAGCATCCTTTGGCTCAGCGGTGCTCCGGAATATCCTTCCATGATGGCCCCCAAGATTCAGGTAGCTGGGGACTCTGTCCCACAGGTTGCAGACAAATGAATATCCTACTTCAGATTTAGAAGTTATGTACTCACCATAACGTTCCATCTGAGTAGGTGTATTCATTTGTCTGCAACCATCCCGCCCTCCTATCCCCCTGGCCTTTCAGTTTCCTGCATATTCTATGTTACCCTTTTCAGGGTGTTGTTGCTTTGGCAAACTCGATCTGAGGTCATGAGGGTAGAGCAGGGCATTATGGGTGAGGGGAGGAGCTGAGAGCTTGGATCCATAGCTGGAAAACCATGCCGGTTCGGATCTGATATCGGATCCATAACCCACAGGTTGCAGACAAATGAATACACCTACTCAGATGGAACGTTATGGTGAGTACATAACTTCTAATTCCGCAAACAATCTCAAGGGACTTCGCCTGACGCACAGAGTCGGTTCCCCGCCAGAGGCAGAGGGGGGAACAACAATGGTAGACGTCGCCCTAGAGGCAGGGGGGTCCGCAGAACCAGGGCAATCGAGAAACCTTCTCTGATAAGCCCTTTCAGCATCCCTGAGGTGTTGCCCGACTGCCCACCTTCGGAGGCAGTCGGGGGAAGATTGTCACTGTACCCAGAAGCCTGGCTATCCCTGACTCAAGACAAATGGGTACAGTCCATCATTTCCGAAGGCTATTCCATTCCCTTCATTCGCATTCCAAACCAATCAAAAAAATCCCTTCCAGATGTTCCACCCGCTCAAAGGGATCTTGCAGCTTTGGAAATTTCAAAGCTGCTTGCAAAAGAGCAATACAGCCAGTTCCAGCAGACCAGCAAGGATCCGGAATCTACTCCAGGTTCTTTTTAGTTCCAAAGAAAACAGGGACTGGAGACCAATTTTGGATCTCAGTATCTTGAACAAGTCAGTCAAGAAAACAAGATTTCGGATGGTCACGCTGCAGTCCATCCTTCCCCTATTGGGAAAGGGAAACTGGATGTGCTCTATAGACCTTCAGGATGCACTATCACATAAAATGAACAGACGCTCCAGAAGATTCCTCTGCTTCAGGCTGGGAACCAGTCATTTTCAATTCAGGGCCCTGCCCTTTGGTCTCACCACTGCCCCCCGGGTGTTTACCAAATGCATGGCAGTGGTAGCTTCTCACCTGAGACGTCAAGGATTCCAGGTGTTTCCATATTTGGACGACTGGCTCCTCACAGCTCCCACCAAGCATCTTCTTCTATTGGCCAGGGACTACACCTTTCGCATTTGTCAAAATTTAGGCATTTCAATAAATTGCGAAAAGTCTGTTTTGTCGCCTTGTCGTACTATTACCTTCATAGGCGCAAATCTAGACAGTCAACATGTCTGCGAGACTAACAGATCAGAGAATAACAGACATACACAAACTGGTCTCACTCCTCTTCAGCAGCAACAGAATCAAAGCCAGGTTAGTTCTGAAAGTGTTGGGGATTATGGCTGCCATACCTCTGCTTCCATTAGCCAGATTCCACATGAGAATCCTTCAATGGATGCTCTTCACGCAATGGTCATACCAGCAACTTCCGATGTCCCACACCATCATGATTACGCAAACATGCAGAAATCATCTTCTGTGGTGGATATCTTCCCCTCAGCTCTTGTTGGGAAGACCCTTTGTCCCTTCCCCTCCGGTTGCTACTCTGACAACGGACGCCTCCCTGATCGGGTGGGGGGGGCATTATCAGGGCAGAACTGTCCAGGGCACATGGCAACCGGACGAATGCCACTTGCACATAAATGTTCTAGAGATGAGAGCAGTGCTTTTAGCGTTGCAAGCCCTTCAAGACTCTCTTCCCTTGGGAACGATAGCAATCCAGACGGACAATATGTCTGTAGTGTGGTATATCAACAAACAAGGCGGAACCAGGTCCTACCCCCTGTGTCGAGAAGCACTCAGACTGTGGCAATGGGCGATTTCTTCTCAGCGGTTTCTGATAGCAACGCACATCCCCGGGAAGTCCAATCAAATCGCGGACAAATTGAGCAGAGCTATCCTCATGCCTCACGAGTGGTCTCTGAAAGACTCTGTTGTGAGAGAAATTTTTCTCAAGTGGGGTCAGCCTTGCTGCGACCTTTTTGCTACTCCCCAAAACAGCAAGTGCAGAGATTTTCACCCTATTCCCTTTACCAGGCCAACCCAGCAGAGACGCTCTAGTCCAAGTTTGGCCCCGGGGACTTCTGTATGCATTTCCTCCCTTCCCACTAATCTCTCAAGTGATACAGAAAGCTATCGCTCAGAAGGCCTCGTTGATCCTCATTGCTCCTTACTGGCCTCGACAGGTTTGGTTCCCCTTTCTTCATCATTTTCTGTTGGAGCGACCTTGGCATCTGGACCTAGTTCCAGATTTTTTGATCCATCAGTCGGGTCAGTTTCATCGCTCCCTTCCCTCTCTGAACCTCACTGCTTGGTTCCTCCAGTTCCAACCTTAGCCAGGCTTCCTCAAATATCTCACTCTGTCCGAGATATTTTGATAGCTTCCCATAAATCTTCCACTCGAAGATTTATTTGAGTAAGTGGAAGCGTTTAGCCTATTGGGCTCAAGGAAGGGACATAGATCCTTTCACTGCTTCCATCCAAATGGTCCTTGATTTTCTAGCTGAACTCTTCCATGCAGGTTCATCTCCATCTACTCTTAAAGTTCAATTGGCAGCTATTTCTAACTTTCATGTGGGCATTTCAGAGTCTGCCTTAATGTCCCACAAGCTTTGCAAAGCATTTTTGAAGGGAGTTTTTCTTCTCAGACCTCCTATAAGAAATCCTCCTCCTCCTTGGGACCTAAATTTAGTTCTTAGTTCTTGGATTCTTTCCCCTTTCGAACCTGCAGCCTCCTGTTCTTTAAAATTGCTATCATGGAAGACACTCTTTCTGGTAGCTATTACTTCAGCTAGAAGAGTTTCAGAACTTCATACACTCAGCTGTCGACCTCCTTATCTGTTGTTCCATAAGGACAGGGTATCTTTACAAACCAACCCGTCCTTTTTACCTAAGATAGCCTCGGCATCTAACCTAAATCAAAGCATTGACCTTCCTGTGTTTTTTCCAGAATATTCTAACAGGTCTGAACAGAAATTGCATTGGCTAGATGTTCATCGTCAGTTAAGGTACTATTTGGATAGAACCAAACAATTCAGAAAATCTGACCAGCTGTTTGTCTCTTATGCAGAAGGCAGAAAGGGACTTTCAGTTTCAAAGGTATCATTATCTAGATGGCTAACATCTCTGATTTCCCTGTTTATGAAATTAGACACCAAAAGCTGCCTAACAAACCTAAAGCCCATTCTACCAGAGCTTTGGCTACTTCTATAGCCTTCCAAGACAGACTGCCTATTGACACCATTTGTGCAGCGGCTACTTGGGCTACTCCTCACACTTTCATTTCTCATTATAAGTTGGATTTAGCTTCTAGGCATAGAGCTAACTTTGGTTCCACTGTTCTCAAGAGTCTGTTCCATTAGGCCACCCGGGACAAGGTGCTAGGACGGTCCCATCCAGCAAGAATGAAGGCGAGATAGACAACTTAACATATAGAAGTTATGTTCTTACCATAACGTTCCATGTTAGTTGTCTTCTTCTCGCTTCTTCTTCGCCCACCCTCCTTCCCCTGGCCTGGACAGACCTAGAGGAGTTTTGATTGTGACCTCTCTTTCTACCACCTCTTACTTTAGGTATATGCTGCTGTGCATATTTTCCTGGATCAGGATGTAGGTCACCCTTCTCTTCTCCCTGGTTTATAGAGGTGGACTTTGTTTATAGTTATTCTGTTACTATTATAAGCTGGGCCTAGCTTACAAACGAGATCTGAGGTAACTCACGCCTAGCATTGTGGGATATAAGGGGAGCCTCGAGCCGGTGGAACCAACTCTCGAGCTTTTAGAGTGGCAGTGGAGCCGAGGTCGGCTCCGAACCCATCCAGCAAGAAGAAGGCGAGAAGAAGACAACTAACATGGAACGTTATGGTAAGAACATAACTTCTATTTAATAACAATGTGTTAAACATCTCGTCATCACGTTTGTCACAAACTCACATACAATTACTTAATAAAGGGTTGAATTTTATACCTGGCTTTTTTGTCAGTGAGGACACTCTTTCACAGGATATTGTATCCTTTTGTCGATTACTCAGTTTAAAATTACATTTTCGATCCTCTACTAATTCTGGACATGAGGATGTTTTCAAGTATCATAAATCAAATTTTATGCCTCCTATGCATCACAATGTTCAAATTTTCAGACATGCATTCTCAAAGATCTACATTTTCACTCTAGGGAATTCAGGATTAAGCCTGACAACCTCTAAAAGATCGAACACAAGGCTATACAGGAATTGGAAAATAATAAGGATTTGGTCAGTCTACCTGCAGACAAGCATGGAACGGTGGGTGTTATGGACTGGACACAATATAATGCTGAAGCAGACAGGTAACTGAATGATGGGCGGTACTATTACACGTATGCCTTTAGATCCCACTTTCAGCTTCAAGAAGCAGATTGAATTTCTTTTGCCTGCCAAGGAGGGAGGGCATTATAATTGATGCAACTTATATCATTTAACAGTGTTCGATCCCAAGAGTCAGTACATCTATTTTCTTCCAAAAATACATAAAGATCTTGATCATCTACCAGGTAGGCCCATTGTCTCAGGGAGGGGCTCCATCACGGAACCCCTTTCACAATTCCTGACAAAATATTTGCAACCTTTATTAAAATGGGTTTGGTCAAGGATCCAGGCCACCACAGAATTCTTGCAAATTATCTCAGAGATGCAAGGTTGTTATGCACTTTAGATGTTTCAGCATTGTATACCAACATTCCTCATTGGGCTGGGTTACAAGCACTTGAATATTGGCTTTATAAGTCGGAACTTTATCCACCAGGTTTTAACACCTTTTTGATCTGCCTTGCAGAACATGTTTTGACCAAAAATGTGTTCTATTATCAAAACAAATGCTATTGGCAGGTTCAGGGCACAGCTATGGGGGCATCTTTTGCCCCCATTTATGCTGACCTCTTTATGGCCCATTTAGAGGAACATCTCATTTATGACAATACACATAACATTTATCTAGATGAAACTGACATCTGGAGTCATTATCTTGATGACAGTTGGTATGGAGATCTGATACTGTTCATCTTATGGAGTTTGTGGTGTACCTTAATGACAACAAATGGGGTATACAGTTTCCAGCTAATTATAATGTCCAGAAAATTACCTTTTTGGATGTTCTAGTCACTAGGAATGTTAATCATACCCTAGAGAGAGAGGTTTCTTGTAAATACCCACAATATAACTCCCTTCTTCATGCCTCTAGTTTTCATCCACCACACATTTCCGGGAACATCCGCAAATCTCAATTTCTTCGGATGAAGTGTATTTGCTCACATCTAGCCACTTATGAACATTTTGAGGAAGACGTAACGACTAGATTTAAAGACAGGGGTTATCAAATGAGTAACATTCTCAATGCCAGAAATTGGGTATCAACATTGGGTAGGAGTGATCGTTTAAGGTATAAAGAGAAAAAACAAAGGAATGAATCGGTTGCTCCTTTTGGCAACCACCTATGGGAGAAATACCGACATGTTACTGAAAAGTGTCCAAAGACATTGGAACATTCTCTTAGCAGATAGCAGGCTTTCTGGGTTTTTACAGCACAGGTGCCTTTTTTTCCTTTCGAAGAGGAAGAACTTTGGGCTCACATTTTAGTTATTTCACATTGTCAGGACTCTACACAACGAACTTTGACTGGTGATCTACTTGTGGGTTGTGTCCCCTGTGGACACTGCACTCATTGTCAGAGGGTTACTAAATTCAAACAATTCACTAGTAAGAACACGAACTGTATATGATATCAGGTTTTATGCCAATTGTGGTGCCGATTGGGTAATCTGTCTCGCGACATGCACTTGCTCAGCCTTTTATGTTGGGCAAACTTCTAGACCTTTACGGTTACGAATATCTGAACACTGCAGTGACATTAGAACAAAAAAATTTAGTAATGCCGTTTATAAACATTCATTGACACATAGGAATGTAAATTTCAGATTATTGTTATTGATAGGATCATGGGTAACAGGATTAATAAAGCTGGATGCCACTCAGTACTAAACACCAAGGAAAAGAAGTGGATTATTAAGTTGGGTGGTTTATTTCCACCAGCTCTCATTGAGTATTTTTGAACGACCAATGAGCTTTAGTTTTTGATGACAGGTTGAGTGTAAAATAGAGCAATGGAGTTATAGTATTTGTATTCACACCGATGAAGGCTATGTATTTTTTATACCCGAAACTGGTCTTTTATTGCTTTTTACTTCTATGTCATGATTAAACATTGAATGTTCTATAGTCCTATCTCGCCTCTATTCTTACATATGGGTTTGGAGCTGATCCTCGGATCCGACTCGGCCTATTACAAAGCTCAAAGTCTTCTAGTTGGCTCGTGGCTAGGTAGGTATCTCATACTGCACCAGTACAATCCCCAGATCTCGTTTGTCGCATCTACGAGTTCAGATGTGCTTCTTGCTTGGCCATGGCTAAGTTTAAGACTTTTTTCTAATGTTACTATATTACCGTTTAACTTTAGCGATTTATGTGGCTCTAGATAGAGTTTAGTAGCGTTAGAGTAGTTTCAGACTTGAAGTGTTTTTCTTGACTTTAAATGACTTAATTGTTGAGAACTGGTTGGCCATTGGCCCTTGTTCTCGTTTGGTATCCTGTGTGCCAGTCTTTTTCTAATTAACGTGTGCATTTGTGCTTATGTTGCAATGTTTTGTATGCAGTGTTTCTTACTATTTAATTTGGATTTTATTTGAGTTTGGATTTTAGATAGTTATTGACTTAGATATTTAGTGTTGCTTAAACAAAAGCTAAGTACCCTGTTGGGGATCCTTTTTCTTGCTCTAAACCGATGTCAGTAAAAGTTAACAATTGTATTACTTGTGGAAAGCAAATACTTCATAAAGATTTTCATTCGTACTGCATTCCTTGCTTAGGCCCAGACCACGATGTCCCTCGCTGTCTGTTTTGTGCCTTATTCAATCCTCAAACTGTTAGTCGTCGGTTCATTTTTGCATCAAACTAGTTCGGTATTCAGTTTAATTATCCAGAAATGGCTTCAGTAAGCCATCCGACTACCGACATTACGAAAAAACGTAAAGATAAAGACAGAGACAGACCGCATAGGTCCAAAGCTGCCGATGACGCTTCCGTTAAGTTAGTCGCCAGTTCACCTGTATTCAGTGAGGCGCTTTCGTGGCCCCTGATACCCGCTACTTCAGATTCGCAGGCCTCTTTTGAGACCCATTCAGAGTCCGGTATGCCCCGAGATGCGTCTTCGACTATGGAACCTGCAGGTGTCTCTACCTTGGATGGGTCTGGAGCTGCTGTGCAGGCACCGACTTCTGAGGGTGTATTCAGGCCTACTGACTTGCATTTCAAACCGCCATCTTCTTCTTCAAGGCATAAAACTCGACCAACGCCTAGATAACCGACGTCCAAAGCGCATGGTCAGTCCTTCTGATTACCAGGATTTGCCCTTATCTACCTATGAGGATTTTGATACAGAGGACTCCATACCCTCTGCTTCCCCTCCAGAAGATTTTTCTTTTGGTGAAACCTTGCACACTGTTGGGGAGCATTTCTGCTGGGAAAGCCATTATTACTCTGATTCGAAAAAGAGGCTTAGGGAATTCTTACTCCTACCTCAACACAGGCTTTTAGCTATCCCTCCTGTCCTGGACGTTGTAGATGATGCCTTCTTAGAATCTAGCCTGACCCCAGACACTTTACCTCAGACTCCCAGGAAACCTGACTGGTATTACAGAGTACCTGACTCTAACAAGTTCCTCTTCAAGAATCCTACTGCGGACCCAGAGACCATTTCACAGGGACCTAAAGGCATTAAGGCTACTACTGCCAAAAACCTACCCCCTCTGATAGAGATTCCAGAGCCTTGGACAGATGGGGTAAGAAGGTATACACTTCTGCTACTTTAGCCATTAGGGCCTTAAACTATCAGCAACATGTTATTGGACTACTTGAACAGAAAATTATGTTGATTCCTGACTGTGCTGAAAATAAAGAATTACAGGATTTAATGTATTCTGCTGAACAAGTTGGTAAACATACTTTGCAATGTGGTTTTGACTCTCTAGAATCATCTTGTAGGGCTGCTGTCACTGGGTCTGTTCTTAGAAGGCATGATTGGCTTAAGGAGCAAAATTTGCCAGCTCATGTTAAATTTATTTTAACATTATTTTACCAGGATAAATCCAACTGGACACAAAGTGACCATTTTCAGTGGAGTCATGGGGAGAAAAGCTCCAAGGAAGTTAACAGACTACATACATGGTTTAAATAATAAAAAACTGGTATACAAGGTAAGAGAAACAATGAAGTACAAGAACAATTTTGTAAAACAATAAGATACTCAAGCAATAAGATACTCAGGAGTAGAACCCCTATTTGCAGTATTTACAAAAAAAGTACGTATCAGGTGAGAATATAGTGTATGCAATGGAGGCATACAGCGGGTCACTTATATGGAGTAGTGAGTCTTCAAGGGAGGGTCTTTGCAGTTGCAGAGAGGGTTAGCATAGAGGTGTAAATTAAGAAGGCCCTTGAAGGTGCTTGTGTGACTTTGTAGCCTGAGTTCAGGTAGGAGGGTGTTCCATACTTTAGCAACATCATAAGAGAATAGGGTCTCCTCAGCGCTATTATTGCATGGGTTGATTGCACGTCAGGTTTTTGTTCAAGTCAGGTTTTTGTTGCATGAACGTAGTTCCCTTTTGGGGTTGTGAAAGTTTAGTATGTCAGCTAGGGCAGGGCTCTTCCCCAGATGAAAAAGAATTTGATGGGCTATGATCAGTTGGTGGTAGCATAGGAGGTTTGGAAATTCTAACCAGTGCAGTTTAATTAGGGATTGACAGTGGTGGGAATATGATCTATTATTGGTGGCGAACCTAACTATTTTATTGTAGCATGTGGAGAGTTTGTTCAGGTTAGTTTTGTTAATGTTGGTGAGGACTGGAGAGGCGTATAGTAGTGTTGATAAGAGATGACTTCTGGCTATTCTAGTTTCGGGGGTTAGGAATAGTATGCAACAATATAGGCAACCACGTTTTTTATGGCCTTAAGAGATAGTTTGGGATACGTGCTTGTTGAATTTAAGTTGTTAATCAATAGTGATGCCTAAGAGTTTGGCCTCAGTTACTGGGGTGATGAGGGTGCCATTGGTTGACATGATGGTAAAGGTGGAGGAGTGATTGGGTGGAATAGTATTAGCTTTGTTTTTTGGGGTTTAGTAGTAGTTGGTAGTTGTTTGGCCAGTTCTCTACCTCAGTGAAGGATTCCTGGGCTTTACTTTGTAGTAATTAGATGTTTGGTGCTGAGCAGGTTAGAGTAGTGTCATCCGCATACTGGACGTTGTTGGCTTTAGTGGTAGCTAGGTGGAGATTATTTGTAAATATGTTGAAGAGAAGGGGACCAAGGATTGAACCTTGTGGGACACCGCATGTGACAGGGAGTGGGGGGGGTAGGGAGTTGCCCCATTTGACAGATTATGACCAGTTGTTTAGGTAACTGTAAAACCATTTTAGGGTGGAGTCATCGAGGTTGAGTTCTGCTAGGCAGGTGAGGAGTTTGCTATGGGAAACTGTATCAAATGTCTTGGATAGGTCTAAGAAGGTGGCAGAGATCAGCTTCCCTTGGTTCCTATGCGAGTTTATGGTATTGGAGAAGTTAATTAGAGCAGTGTTGGTGCTATGGGAAGGTCTGAATCCATGCTGGGTTTTAATTAGAAGGTTGTTAGTTAACAGATGGGTAAGGATTGGGTGGTAGATACATTTTTCTAGAATTTTTGAGAGGGGTGATAGGATAGCAATGGGATGGTAGTTGGAGAGGTCAGTAGATGGACCTACCTTGTGGAGAGGGATGATATATGAGGTTTTACATAATGAAGGAATGGAAGGAGATAGATCTGTTAATGAGTAGGGAGACAGGGTAGGCGATGGCCTTGGATGCAATTTGGAGATATTGAGCTGGGAGACTGTCGGCAGCTAGGGTGGTAGGTTTGAGTTTAGTTAAGAGATTTTGAATGGTTGTAGTTGGAACTGGGTTAAAAGTGAAGGGGGTGGAGTTAGTCTGGTAGTTTAAGGGTTGATGTTGGGTCATGGGTAGTATTGCACTTACCAGGTTCAGTACTGAAGAGGTAAAGTAGTTATTAAAACTAGAGGCTATGTGTGGATCAATACCTGTGATATCTGGGGGTGGTGTGGTAGCTTTATCAGGCTGGAGGATGTTGTTCACTGCAGCCCAGAATTTCTGTGGGTTGTTATGTTATGTTAAAGCTAAATTACTGGATGCTCCCTTAAACCAAGACTGCCTGTTTGGCAGCAAAGCAGAAGTACTTAAGATGGAGGAAAAAGTTAAATCTATGCCAACTGTTAAAGAATTCCTGCAAATACAGCCTCCCAGATTTAGTAGGCATTCGCCTTCTAAGAATTGGTCCTTTCCTGTCTCTTCCAGGCCCTCAGTCCAAACCGAGGAACAGCAGACCACCTAGGCTACAGTCTCAAGGTACTCACAGGCCTAAGCAGTGGGGTGCTCCCACTTCCAAAGCTGGAAGTAGTAAGACACCCCCCTATGGAAAACTGCCACACTGACTTAATCTTAAACCTTCCAAGACCTGCACAACTGCCTGCTCCCTTAGGGGGAATGATCACCCTGCATGCAAAAAACTGGGAACTCATTACCCAGAACAAATGGGTTTTAAATGTAGTTTCCCAAGGATACAGATTCCACTTCCACACCTTACCAACCCCAAACGGTTGGCCAGACCTACCACAAATCAGCGGGCAGAGGCTCAACAGCAGGTTCTCTCTCTTCTAAGTATCAGGGCTATTCAACCTGTCCCAGCAGAAGAAAGGGGACAAGGTTTTTACTCAAGACTTTTCCTGGTACCCAGAAAAGACAGCTCCTGGCGTCCTATCCTGGACCTCTCTCTTCTAAACACCTTTTTGGTAATCCCAAACTTCAAAATGCTAACTCTTCATCAGCTGCTTCCTATGCTAGGCAAAGATGCCCGGTTGGCAACCTCTGACTTAAAGGAAGCTTACCTGCACATTCAAATAAGGGAATCTTGCAGGAAATACCTACGCTTCATAGCAGGCTACAATCAGTTCTCTGCACTTCTCTTTGGCTTATCTACTGTGCACAGGGTATTCACAAAGTCCGTAGCTCCAGTCATTGCATTTTGCAGGCAAAGAAATATTCAGATATACCCATACCTGGACGATTGTCTAATTCCGTCAAAAAGCCAGGACAAGCTTCTAAATCTGGCATTTGTAAAGAATCTGCTAACCTCACTGGGGTACACCATAAACAAAAAGAAATATCATCTAGTACCCTGCCAACAAATTGTATTCCTGGGAGCAAGCTTGAACGCAACTTCCCAGATGGCTTAACTCACGCTGGAGAAACAAGTTTATTTGACAGCCTAATTCAAACTACTGGCCACAAAGACCCAGCTATCTGCAAGGAAAATCATATAAGCCCTGGGGTTCATGGCCTCTTGCATCCTACTAATTCCATATGCAAGACTGCATATGAGGAAACTACAATGGTATCTAAAAAGCCTATGGTGTCAACATTCTCAGGACCTGGAATCAATGATTCCTATCATTCCCTGTATAAAGACACAGTTCCTTTGGTGGGCAGAGGCCAGCTACCACAACAAGGGACTGCCATTCACTCTACGTCCTGCCGCCCAAACCCTAACAGCAGACACATCAGACTATGCATGGGGGGCTCACTTGGCAGGGCAGTGCATTCAGGGCAAATGGAACCAGAGTCAAATGCACCTGCATATCAATCAAAAAGAAATGTTAGCTGTACAGAATTCACTGACAGCCTTCAAGGACCACATTCTTCCAGGCCAGTTATTGGTAAAGACAGACAACACCACTGTTATGTGGTACATAAACAAGCAGGGGGGAACCCACTCGTACCCTCTCTGCAGACTAGCCATGACTCTGTGGAACACAGCCTTGAGCTACCAAGTGCACCTACAAGCTCAATTCCTGCTAGGCAAGCTAAATTCACTGGCAGACTACCTAAGCAGAAATCTCATGGACCCACACGAGTGGAAACTGGAACCAAAAGTATTCAACATTTTGAGAAACAAATGGGGGAACCCAGAGATAGACCTGTTTGCCTCCCCTCAGAACTACCAATTGGACATATTCTGCACAAGGGCTCCCCACAGACCAGCTTGGAAAGTGGATGCCCTGACCTTCACCTGGGAAAGCCCCTATGTTTATGCTTTTTCCCCTCTGTCTCTCCTCTTGAAAGTTCTGCTAAAGATCAAACAGGACAAACCAAGGACAATACTCATTGCACCAGACTGGCCACGCCAGCACTGGTACCCCCTGTTGCACAGTATGTCACTACTGGAACCATGGCACCTGCCTCAGACCCACTCCCTGCTCTCTAGCAGGAGGGCCAGATTCTGCACCCCCAGCTTCAAACCCTGAACCTTGCAGCCTGGCAAATTACCTGAGCTCTCCAATAGCATCCCTCAATCAGTTGGTGCTAGATGTCATTCTGGAGGCAAGGAGACCTAGTACTAGAAAATTTTATGATGAAAAGTGGAAAAGATACTGTTCCTAGAGCCAGACAGGGGTTGGGTCTAACAGTGCCCAGCCTACCGCATATTCTTCAATACTTAACAGAGATGCTCCACAAGGGCGTTTCCTTCTCATCAATTAAAATTCATGCCTCAGCCATTTCAGCACATTATAATACTGAGCCACCCCTCTTCTCTCATCCCCCTGCTGAAACAATTCCTCAGAGGTGCCAAAAATTTAAGACCACCCAGGAGAGCCCCTTCTCCAGCCTGGGACCTTAACTTTGTATTGGAAAAGCTCACTCTACCTCCTTTTGATCCAGCTGCAACTGTAGATTTGAAATTCCTTTCTTGGAAAATAGCCTGCCTTCTTGCCATCACTTCAGCAAGTGTCTGAATTACAGGCCCTTATGGCAGTGGAGCCCTTAATCATCTTCCATGCAGATAGGGTGTCCCTCAGGACCAATCCTTCCTTTATGCCCAAGGTGGTATCCAGTGTGGCCCTTAATCAGTCTATTCATTTGCCAACCTTTTTTCCTAATCAACAGAACAAAGGAGAACGAATACTGCATACTTTGGACGTGCACAGACAACTTCGATTTTATTTGGACAGGACTAAGCCTCTCAGAAAAACTGAACAGCTGCTAGTTGCCTTTGCTGCAGGGGCAGAGGGGAAGGCCATTTCAAAGCAAACCATTTCAAAGTAGATAGGCCATTGCATTTATTTTTGCTATAAGCACCATGGAAAACCTACCCCACAGGGGATAAGATCACATTCCACCAGGGGTGCATCTACCTCTACAGCCTTTCTCAGAGGTGTCCCTACCAGGGACATCCTAGAAGCTGCTAACTGGAGCTCTCTACATACCTTCACCAAGCATTACCACTTGCCTATTTTACTAAATCCAGAGTTGGTTTTGCCACTGCAGTTTTGCAGGGCTTAATAGCTGGTCCTAATGCTCTCTAACTGCCTCCTCCCTTCCTTAGCTTTGGGAATCTACCCAAATGTAATGACTGCAACAGTGAAACACGAAGAAGATAGTACAGTTGTGTACACTTACCATAAATGTAGATGTTCGAGTGTATTCACTGTTGCAGTCCTGGTTACCCATCCCTCCAGCCCCCTGACTTCTCTTGGCTATACCTTTCTTCTTGTTTAGTGTGTTTCAGCTTTTTGGTGTATTTGCTTTTTCTTGGAGGTGTAACCTTGTATATAATTGCTTCCATTATGGGGGCACCTGACATCTGGTGCAAGAAAAACTGATGTTATGGTGTCGGCTGCATGCTTTATACCCCTGACGATCTGACTGCATGGAAGAAGAGACAGCATCCAACACAGGACCCAAGACTTTGATATTCAAGCTGGCTGAGGGCTACCTGCAGGCAAATAACCCAAATGTAATGACTGCAGCAGCGAATACACTTGAACATCTACATTTATGGTAAGTGTACACAACTGTACTTTCTCTATCCTTTCTCTCATCCCAGGGCTAGCCCTGATTGAGTTAGAGGACCTAGTCCTTGTGGCGTGTGTGTGCTAGTGTGGTGAGGGCTAGGCCCATTTTAAGTTAGAGGACCAAGTCCTAGTTGTGCTTGTGTCTTTTTGCTTCACCAGTTATGTCTAAATAGGCAAAAGACCATAAACCTTCGGGTTTTAAAAAATGTATAAAGTGCTCCCAGAAGATGTCAATTATGGATGGCCATAGTAATTGTGTTTATTGCCTCGGAGCCATTCATTTGTAGGAAACCTGTTTGTTTTGCCATTCCTTCAGCTCCACAGTTCTCCAGGAGTGGATGAACAAGCTAATTTTTAATGTCTCCTCAAGCCTTCCTTCGAGGAAGACTTTGCCAGTTCTTCCTCAAAATCACATTCCTCCAAAAAAGAGAAGATGAAGCCTACCAAGAGGCATTCCCGGTGCCATCCGGTGCTTCGGAACTGCCTCCTAAACCGGATAAGACTTCTACATCCTCGGCTCCACTGGCCTCGGAGCCGATCGAGGTTGTAGATACTGAGACTTCAGTTTTGGCCCCATGCATTTCGGAGCCGACTACTGAGAGACTACATTGGAGCCGGTCCCAGAGATCCCTTGCTGGTCTCCCCAACCTTAAGGTCTCCAGTCGTGCAGAGGTCCATATCACCCACACTGTCTTCCAGATCTTCCAGGAGCCTATCAGAGGAAGATGTGGAGAGAGTAGTGCTTAGACTCCTAAAGTTGTTTGCCTTGCCAAAAATGGTAGTGGCTCCGACCCAGTCAGTCCCAGAGCCACTGGTTGTGGAACCCTTGGTTCCAGCTCCCCTTGAGGCTGTCTTGGAGCCAAGTTCTGCTCCGACACCTTTGGTGCCGTCCGTGGTGTCTAGGAGCTGAAGTTCACCGGTCAACCCCGACAAGGACATTTGGACCGAACCTCTTCGGTTCCAAGTCTCCCTCTTGTTGCGTCGGCTAGGGTGAGCCCTGATCCTACATGTAACTGAGCTGATGGCTCTGGAGCCGATGACTTCCTCTGTCTCCTCGCAGCCTAGGAGGTCTATGGAGCCAGAGAGGTCTGCCTTCAAGATAAGTGTGCTGTCCCGCTCATCAACTCCACTCAAGGGTACCAACACTCTTCCCCCAGGGGCACCGACCTCAGTCTCAGCACCTACTCTCTCTCTCTCGACAGCAGAGACATGCAGCCTCAGGAGCCCCCGGTTGGTGGTCCCCAGTCTTCCGAGACCTCCCCGGAATATCCTTCTGAGGAGCCCCTTTGGAAGAGGACATGAAAGAGGAAGCATGTAGACTCCCAGGATGAGTCCCTTACCTCTGACACTGACCTCGAGGAGTCAGAAGAGGCCCCCCCCCAAGTCGTCCTCTGATGAAGTCTCCTTTGTAGACATCTTGGAGATCCTTAAACAGAGGGGCAGCTGGCCCACTGTTACCCCTGCTGATGAGGAGTCGTACCTGAAGGCTTTCGGGTCTCAACCTTCAGCCTCTTGGATGTCTCCACCTTTTGATGAACTCTTAGACCTTGTTAGTCGGAAGGTGTGGGAGACTCCTGATGCCATGGAACCAGTTCCCAGGAGACCCAATAAATTTGTCTGCTCCCAAAGAGAAGGAATTCTTATCCAAGGGTGTGCCTGTAGATGCCATGGTGGTGGTGGCGGCCACTAAGAAGGAACTAGCGGAGACTTCATCTGTCCATCCGCCGAACAAGGAGTCTCGAACGATGGATAGATGTGGGAAGCATATGTTTTCGTCAGCGGCATTCATACTCAGATTGCTGAACTATCTAACACATTTTACGAGGCTTCAGAGAGATCTCCTTAAGGAGTTGGGAGATACTCTACAAAGTACATCTACTGAAGAAGTCCTTGATAAGGTCTCTGCTCAGTTGTCCACTTTGAATTCCATTGTTAACTCCTCCATGAGGATGCGGAGCCGTTTGTCTACCTTTACCAATGCCCCCTTTGACTGTTTTCGTTGTTTGCACCTAAGGTAAAAGACACACTCACCAGATGCGTGCTAGAAGTGAAAACGCTGTCTGCTATGGGAGTACATTTTACCATCCCCTCTGGACCATATCCCAAGGGTCAGAGAGGTAGTAAGGTGTAGTTCAAGAAGTCCAAGAGATTTTTCCCTGGATGCACAGGGTGACTCCTTCAGAGGCAGAGGAGGAGGACCAAATGGTAGACATCGCCCTAGAGGCAGAGGTGGTCTGCAAAACCAGGGAGGCCGTGATTCGTTTAGAGGTCGTACCTATCAGCGCTCCTGATGTGGGGCCCGGCTGTGCTTCTCTGGAGCCAGTCGGGGGTCGCATTTCTTTGTATCCAGAAGCCTGGCTAAACATCACCCGAGACAAATGAGTACAAAGAATTATCACCAAAGGTTACTCAATACCCTTTTCTGTCACCTCACGTTCCCAAGAAGATCCCGGATGTTCCACCCAATCACAGGGATCAAGCAACTGTAGAGGTGAAAAAGTTTCTCGCAAACCGAGTCATCCAAACCATCCCCGCAGACCAGATAGGATTCGGAACCAGATTCTTTTTAGTGCCAAAACGTACAGGGGACTGGAGGCCCATCTTGGACCTCAGCAAACTAAATGAATTCGTAAAGAAGGACAAGTTCCGGATGGTGACACAGCAGTCTGTACTCCCTCTGTTAGGGGAAAGACACTTGGATGTGCTCAGTAGACCTCCAAGATGCGTGCTGCCATATAAAAATGGACAGAGTGTCGAGGAGCCACTTACGCTTCCGGCTAGGAGCCAGTCACTACCAGTTTTGTGCTCTGCCGTTTGGTCTTACCACAGCCCCGCGGTGTTCACCAAATGTATGGCAGTAGTGACAGCTCACCTGAGACGTCTAGTTTTCAATGTGTTTCCATACCTGGACAACTGGCTCCTGACCTCCTCTACCAGGCATCTACTTCTTCAAATCAGAGATTCCACGATCCAACTTTCTGCCTAATTGGGGATTACTATAAAATGGAAAAAGTCTGCTTTATTGCAGTCTCAATTTGTGACTTTTATATGAGCAGAAATAGACACAATCGCCATGTTAGCTCGTCTTCCTGCAGAAAGGGCACAGAACCTCATACAACAAGTTCTCTGTTTACTTCCTCTTCAAAAGGTCAAGGCAAAGACAGTGCTGAAACTCTTAGGGACCATGGCCTCCACCATAATGCTAGTCCCCCTGGCCATATTCGAATTCTTCAATGGCTTCTATCGTCCCAGTGGTCCTTTCAACAACTGCCTCTATCCCACCACATCATCTTAACAGAGTCTTGCAAAAAGGACCTCCGTTGGTGTATTCAACCCGACCAACTAACGACAGGCACTCCATTCCTTCCTCGCCCAACCCATTGCTACTGTGACCACGGATGCCTCACAGGTAGGGTGGGGGGGGGGGTTATCTAGGCAGGACTGTCCAATGCACATGGCAAGATTACGAGGCTCACCTGCATATCAATGTCCTAGAGATGAGGGCGGTGCTTCTAATGTTGCAAGCACTTCATGACCTTCTTCCTCTTGGGACGATAGCAATCCAATCAGACAGCATGTCTGTGGTATGGTATCTCAACAAGCAAGATGGAACCAGATCTTACCACCATTGTCAGGAGGTGATTCGTGTTTGTAAGTGGGCGATATCTTCCCAGCGCTTTCTAGTGGCAACGCACATCCCAGGGACAACCAACGTGATAGCTGACAAACTCAGCCAGGCAATCTTGAAGCCTCACGAATGGTCTCTGAAGCAGGAAATAGCGGAACAGATTTTCCGCAAATGGGGGCGGCCTTGCTGCAATCTTTTCGCCAGTCTGATCAACTCCAAATGCAGCAACTACTTTTCCCTTATCAGAGTTACACGCACTGTCTATCAAGCCCCCTTATTTGATTTTCTACAAAGATAGTCTCTCTTCGCATAACTCCATCATTTATCCCTTAAGTTTGCTCTCATAATAACTTGAACCAAACTATAGAGCTGCCAGTGTTTTTCCCTAACCATTCCAATGCAGCAGAACACAAATTTCATCAGTTGGATGTTTACAGACAATTACAGTTCTATCTTCACAGGACAAATGAACTCAGGAAGTCAGACCAATTGTTCGTATCATTCTCTGACTCCAGATTAGGTCTCCCAGTCTCCAAAGTGACATTTTCGAATTGGATTTCGAGCTGTATTTCCTTCATTTATTTTTCCGTTCAAGATTAAGGCTCATTCTACACGATCCCAGTCTACATCTGCAGCCTTCCAAGCCAGAGTTCCAATTGACAGTATTTGTGCAGCAGCAACCTTGGCTACCCCTCATACCTTTATTACTCGTTACAAATTGGACCTGACGTCTAGGGGTAGAGCCTTCTTTGGTTCCATGGTACTCAGGAGTATTTTTTCCGTGAGCCACCCAAGGATAAGGTGCTAGGGACGCTGTCCCATATGTAAGAATGAAGGCGAGATAGGACTACAGCACATAAAGAAGTTATGTAGTCACCATAACATTCCATGTTTGTAGTACATCTCGCCCTTCATTCTTACGAACCCACCAACCTACCCCCGCCCTGGAAAGATCTGATGCAGGATAATTTTTCCGAAATAAGGTGGAGACCTTTCATCATTGTTGTTCTTTCTGGATAGCTTTAGTTCTGTCTTTCTATAGTTTAGCAGCAAACAAGATCTGGGGGTTGTTCTGGCGCACTATGGGATACCTACCTAGCCACCAGCCAACTAGAAGACTTTGAGCTTTGTAATAGGCCGAGTTGGAGCCGAGGATCGGCTCCGAACCCATATGTAAGAATGAAGGGCGAGATGGACTACAAACATGGAACGTTATGGTGAGTACATAACTTCTTTTTTGCCATAGTCTGCTGGCCTCCCGTTTTGCTACTTGAAGCTTCATTTCAGTTAAAAACTGGAGAGCAGCTGGAAGGGCACCAGTTTTGAAGATTAGTCTAGTTGCTGGATGTTTTGTATAGAAAAAGATGCCAAACAAGCAATGTTTGCCCAATAGGGTATGTGTTATTGTGCAATTAACACCCACCCATGGGTGTTCTGAGGCCAGATACTGCTGGCGGAGGGCTTCTACACCCCTGGAAGGATCTTATTTACACAATAGCACACACACTAGAAGACATTATTGTGCTCAGAGAATAGGCTAACTGTTAAATTGTTTTGTATTTGTTTTAGATTTTTTTTAATTAGTGTGTGTGTGTGTGTGTGTGTGTGTGTGTGTGTGTGTATATATATTGCATGCAATATTTATACTACAACATTTTTTTATTTTTTATATATTATATTTAATTATTATTTATGTTATTATTAGTTTCGTTTCAGTTTAATTGATAGTGTTATTTTATTAATGTTATTATACCAATACATGCAATTATTTTATATTTATTAGTGGTTAATAACAGATATATTTTAACTTAGCAACATTTTTTTTATATTAGTTTTTCATATTAGTTTGTTACTACATAACACACCATCGATATATACGGATACTTAGATTAGTATTGTAAGAGTACTTTTAGTAGTTATTTTCAATTGATTTATTTGGCTTGTTATTATCATCAGGTTTTTAATATGTTGGTACATTAATTTCATTCGTAAATATGGGAGCCTTATGATCATGTACAGGACAGTGATCAGGCTTCACTCTTTACAGGAATAAGTGAACGGAGTAGTCCGATCACTAATAAATCAACCATTGATGTTTTTTGGTTAACAAATGAATTGATACTGTAATATTATTTATTGTTGGTTTTGGTCACACAACACGGAGCTTGGTTTTTATATGCAGGGTTTAGTTCATACAGCGATGATCGTATTTTTAAATATTGACTTAGGTTATAGTAAGAAAGGATGGTGTAAAAAAAATTTTTATTAAAAGAACTAGAAACGTTTAATTTTTAAACTGCCTAGTCATAAATTTTTGTGTATTGAGTAATAGTGGGTGAATGTGGAGTCATTTAGCTGCATGACAGTCACATTTCAGTGTATCTACGGCTTTAAATGTTTAAACTGTTTTTGGCGCCAAATAAGTTAAGGCATCTTTATAACTAACATATTGTTCTGAAGAAGCCCACATAGATGGGTGAAAGCACTTAACTATTTTGTTTTTTAAAGTTTGCATTTTAAAGTTGTACAATAAATTATTTTATCCGTGGATGTGACTGCTGGATTTCATTTATTACAAATACCAACTCTGAGGTGAACGGGAACTCATTGAAGACTCTGTGGCTGTGAGGTTACTTAGTATTCTTTCAGAGACAATTTACTTCAACTTTACTGTTACGCAAAATAACAATTCTATAAATTATCTGGACATAACTATCTTCTCGGATAGAACTATGGGATGATGTCCTTCAAGAATGCAACTGCAGTCATAACATATGGGGTTGTCCTGCCTCAGGCAGCCCTCAGTCAGCCGGATTCCAAAGTCTGGGTCCGACGTCGGCTGATGTCGCATTTCTCTCCATCAGAGCGGCTGGAGTACATAAGCATCAGCCGACGCCATTTTCTCCAGTCTTTCTTGCCGCGCGGTGCCCGAAGCAGAAGCGGTTCGCAAGTGCCGGTCAGTCAGCTCCTGTATTCTTCGATTCCGAAGTCATCAAAAAAGCTAAGTACCCCGTTGGGGACCTTTTCTTGCCTCAGCCGATGTCAGAAATTACTGAAAAAGTTAACAATTGTCTTTCTTGTGGTAAACAAATACCTCATAAGGATTTCCACTCTTACTGTCTTCCTTGCCTTGGCCCAGACCACGACGTCTTGGCCTGTGTAGCCTGTGCTCGCTTCAACAAGCGCACTCTCAGGCGCCGGGCGGAGTTCGCTGAAGATTTTTTCGGCGAAAAATTTGCCTATACAATGCCGTTGGAGCTTCCGACATCGCAAACTCCCAAGAAACGAAAAGACCGGGACCGACATCCTCGGCCCGCGTCTACCACCGACTCCACGCCAAAACCTACCGCAAGTGCTCCGGTTCCCCCTGAGACTGTTTTTCCACCGCTCCGAACCGAAGACACCGCATTACCGACGACCCCGATTCCGGATATCACTCCGATGCCAGTTATTGATTTTCCTCCGGATACCGAAACCGAGGAAATGCCCGAGACCGTTGCTGTAGATAAGGTCACTCCTGCACGTGGAGCTGCCAGGCCTCCTATGGCCATGTCTATTAAGGCCTACATTAGGGCTAAGGCGGCCAGCAAGACCAAGCATCTTTCTGCTAAAGCCTTACCTCAGCCTACTCCAGAGACACAAATTATGACTATGGCTGCTAACTTAATTGCTATGATTAGAGGTTCACAGGCCCATCCTGAGAGAGGATCCCAGCCTCCTTCTGATAAAAGGCCCCAGGTTGAACCCTCTGACCCTATTCCTTCAGATGAAGATTCTGAGGACTCTGTCCACTCTGATGGCCAGGAAGAGCTCTTCCAGACCTATGAGGACTCGGATGCAGAGGATTCCATCCCCTCGGCCTCCCCTCCTGAGGATATTTCTTTTGGTGAAGTTCTGCATACCATGAGGGAACATTTCAAGTGGCAAGGCCAGGAATATTCTGATTCCAGAAAGCCTCGGCTTTCCTTAAAAAGCCCCAGCACAGGCCCTTAGCTATTCCTCCTGTGCTTGATGTTTTGGATGATTTATATTCTGACACTAGTGTTACCCCTGACTCTGTCCCTCCTGCTCCAGCCAAGCCAGACAGGTATTACAGGGTCCCTGAAACACATTCCCATTTATTCAGGGCCCATACTGCTGATTTGGAAACTATTTCCCAGGGACCTAAAGGTGTTTCAACTTCCACCTCTAAAAATCCTTTGCCCTCCAACAGGGAAGCTAGGTCATTAGAGAGATGGGGTAAAAAGGTTTACACCTCCACTACTTTATCTATGGGAGCTTTGAATTGCCTTTTTCATATGTTACAGTATCAGGATTTCCTGTTAGAAGATTTACAGAAAACATTGGCCTCTCCTGATCCTTTAGACAGGAAGTCTTTGCAGGAAGCTGTACATAACTCTCAGCAAGTAAGCAATCACTTCCTGCAGTGTGGATATGATGCACTGGAAGCTTCATGTAGGGCAGCTATGACAGGGGCAGTCATTCGTAGACATGCATGGTTAAAAGATCAACCTCTACCAGATCATGTAAAGGCAAAACTTCTGGATGCACCTTTGGAAAAGAACAAGCTTTTTGGTGCTAATGCTAAGGATGTGCTAAAGTCCATTGAGGAAAAAGCAAAATCAGTTCAGACGGTGAAAGATTTCCTCTAGGTTCAACCCCCCAGATTCAGTAGGAATTGGCCTTCAAAAAACTGGTCCTTTCCTAATCCTGAAAAGTTTCAAAGGGGTAAAAACAGACGTGGCCGAGGAAGAGGACAATACAGAGGTCCTTACAGGGGACGACAATGGCAGGCAGCAAATCAAAGAAGTGACACAGGGGTTTCACCTGCCCCACAACCACAATCTCAATGACTTTCCTCTACTTCCGCCTACCAGGGAACAAATAGAAGCTCCCTTGGGCGGGAAATTATCTCTGTTTGCAGACAATTGGCACAGACTGACAAAGGACAAATGGATTTTGGACATTATAGACCGAGGTTACAGGTTCCACTTTCATACCTTACCAAGAAAACAAGGCATGCCAAACCTACCACAAAACCAGAGGGCAGAGGCTATCAAGCAAATCTCTCTGCTGACTCGGATGAAAGCAATAGAAAGAGTTCCACAACAAGAACAAGGCCAGGGGTTTTACTCAAGACTGTTCCTTGTTCCAAGAAAAGAATCTCAATGGAGACCAATACTGGATTTGTCCGCATTAAACACCTTTCTCATAGTACCAAAGTTCAAAATGCTGACTCTACAGCAACTCCTTCCCATGCTGGGCAAGGGGTCTTGGCTGATTACTCTATGCCTCAAGGAGGCATACCTGCATGTCCCTATCAGACACAGCTGCAGAAGAAACCTCAGATTTCTTGCAGGGCCAGAGCATTATCAATTCTCAGCATTGCCATTTGGCTTATCTACTGCGCCCAGAGTATTCACAAAATGCCTGGCTTCAGTAATTGCTCATTGCAGGCTCCAGGGGATCCAAATTTACCCGTACCTGGATGACTGCCTCATACAAGCGGACGACAAATTGATGTTGACAAAAAACTTGGACTATGTCATACGATTACTTCAAGCTCTGGGATACACAGTCAACTTCCAAAAGTCAAGACTTCAGCCATCCCAGCAAATAATCTTCTTAGGAGCCAAATTAGACACAGCCTCTCAAATGGCTTACCTAACAGAAGACAAGCAAGAGAAGTTAACTCATTATTTCAAAGGTTTGGCAAAACTTACCCAGATGACTGCAAGGAGATTCCTACAGGCCCTGGGTACATGGCATCCTGCATTCTCCTGGTTCCATTAGCAAGACTGCACATGAGAAAGCTTCAGTGGTACCTAAAAAGCCTATGGTCTCAGCACAGCAACAACTTAGAGACAACCATACCGCTCATTCCATGCCTACAAAAGGAATTCCTATGGTGGGCCTCGGTAAGCCAGGCAAACACAGGTATGTCATTCAAAAAACCACAGATAACACAGACCATAACCACAGACACCTCAGACCTTGGATGGGGGGCACACATGGAAGGCAGGTGTATACAAGGACAATGGTCTCCAAAGGAAACACATCTGCACATAAACCAAAAGGAAATGCTGGCAGTAATGCATGCCATCGAGGCCTTTCAACACCAACTTCAGCAAGGCCATTTACCGATACGGACAGACAACACCACTGTGATGTGGTATATAAACAAGCAAGGGGGCACCCATTCTTACCCCCTTTGCAGACTGACAATGCATCTTTGGGAAAAATCACTGAGCCTAAACATTCAGTTACAATCCCAGTTTGTTCCAGGCAAAGGCAATGTGCTGGTGGACAGCCTAAGCAGGAATTTCACAGATCCACACGAGTGGAGGTTACATCCGAAGATCTTCACACAGCTCACTTCGACATGGGGCAGGCCAGAAGTAGACCTATTTGCCTCTCACCTCAACCATCATCTGCAAAAATTCTGCTCAAGGACATACCATCCACAAGCTTGGAAAATAGATGCTCTCTCATTCAACTGGAACTCCCTAAAAATCTATGCATTCCCACCTCTGCCACTGATGACCTCAGTATTACTAAAGATCAAAGCAGAGAGACCCAAGGGGATCCTAATAGCTCCAGACTGGCCAAGACAACACTGGTATCCACTACTACGGAGCATATGTCACACCAAGAAGTGGGCCCTTCCCCAATGACCTCTACTTTTGACTCAACACAACTTCAAAACAGTGCATCCAAACCTTCAGACACTGCAGCTAACAGCCTGGGAGTTCCCATGAATAATCTCAACCTATCTCTCTCCAAGGAAGTTCAGCGGATACGAACAGAGGCTCGAAGACCATCCACCAGAAAGGTTTACTTAGCCAAATGGAAGAGATTCAGCATTTGGAATACCAGCAAGGGACACGATGCATCATTATTGAACATCCCACTCATCCTGGAATATTTGGCAGATATGCTAAAAAATGGACATTCATATTCTTCCGTAAAGATACATGCATCAGCTATTTCAGCTAGATATAACACTGATCCGCCTGTCTTTTCACATCCTTTGCTAAGGCAATTCCTCAGGGGAATCAAGAACATTAAACCACCAAGAAAGGCTCCAGTACCAGCCTGGGACCTCAATTTTGTCCTAGAAAAACTGACTCTACCTCCATTTGAGCCAGCAGCTTCAGTTGACTTGCAATTTCTCTCATGGAAGACAGCTTTCCTGTTGGCAATTACCTCAGCAAGAAGGGTTTCGGAACTACAGGCCCTAATGGCTATACCACCGTTCATAATTTTCCACAGAGACAGGGTTTCATTAAGGACCAACCCTACTTTTATGCCAAAGGTGGTATCTAGGGTTTCTTTAAATCAAGCTATTCATCTGCCTGCTTTCTTCCCCAATCCTGAGAATAAGGGGGAAAGACTGTTACATACCTTGGACATTCACAGACAACTTCGATGCTACCTGGACAGAACCAAGATCAGTAGAAAGTCTGACCAACTTTTTGTGGCTTACGCCCCTGCAGTCCAAGGAAAAGCAATTTCAAAACAGACTATTTTAAAATGGATTGGACATTGCATCAGATTCTGTTATCCATTTCATGGAAAGACTGTTCCAGCCAATGTCAGACCACATTCCACCAGAGCTACAGCCACCTCTACAGCATTCTTAAGAGGGGTGCCTACTAAGGACATTCTAGAAGCTGCTACATGGAGCTCCGTGCATACATTCTCCAAACACTACAATCTCCCTCTATACTCCAGATCCAGAGCAGGCTTTGCTTCGGCAGTCCTGCAGGGTTTGATTGCCACTCAATCTTTTTCCTAGAGCATTTCTCCTCCCCCAGCTAAGCTATGGTATTCTACCCATATGTTATGACTGCAGTTGCATTCTTGAAGGACATAGTACAGTTTTGTACCTACCATAAATGTAGATGTCCGATAGATATGCAACTGCAGTCGGATTTTCCCTCCCTCCATACCCCTCTATGCCTAGGGTCCACTCCTATCCCTGTTTCTCTTAGCTGGGGATATCTGTTATGGTGTATCTGTTTATTGCTCATTTACTTGTCTGGAATCCTGTTTTTGTCTTCCAATTTGATTTGCCTTCCTTGGAGGACACCTGGCATCTGGGCAAGAAACACTGAAGAAAATGGCGTTGGCTGATGCTTATGTACTCCAGCCGCTCTGACGTCGGAGAGAAATGCGACATCAGCCGACGTCGGACCCAGACTTTGGAATCCAGCCGACCGAGGGCTGCCTGAGGCAGGACAACCCCATATGTTATGACTGCAGTTGCATATCTATCGGACATCTACATTTATGGTAGGTACAAAACTGTACTTTTTGCGTCCAGAATATATAGAAAACCTGCCTTTCCAAATGATTATTTGGAGTATAACAGTTGTCATCCAGGTCACACCAAGAAAAACATTGTGAAAGGTCAGATGGTGAGGGTAGCAAGAATGTGCTCTAGTAAAGAGATTTGTAAGAGTGAGATAGCCACCCTAGTTAACCTCTTTATTGATGGGGGTTACCCCACCTCCTTGTTATATTCTGTTTGTGAAGAGGTTTTGAATGAATGGGGAAAGAAATTTTTACCCTTATTGGGTAAACCCCTTGAGGTTTCGGCAAACCCTGTTGATTGACTGTAATTTTTGTCTTCAGAATAATCTATGGTTCTAACATATGGGCTACTTAGTAAGGACATTCGACAGATAGTGAAGAGAAATTGGGTAATGTTTAAGGGAGAAGATGGTCTTATGGATTTTGTAGGTAAAAAACCTCATTTTGTGTTTAAAACCAACAATAATCTTACATTTTTATTGGCACACCCTATAAAAATAGATGACACGCTAAGAGGGACTAGGAGTTGTGGTTCCTGTGCATATTGTTCACACATTTTAGGGGTTGATTGGGTGGAAATTGGTTCCCCTAAGAGAAAGGTGTTTTTGAAAAGGGGTTCATGCGGCTCCAAGCGACTGGTTTACATTTCTATTTGCCAGAGTTGCCAACAGTTTTTTGTTGGCAAAACTGAAAGGGCTTTGTGTAGAAGGATCTACGAGCATCTTTATGCCATTAGACGTGAGGATAACAACAACGCCCTCTTTTAGACACTTAAAGGGTAATGGTTCATGTAAAACTTTCCAATTTGGTATACTGGAGAACCTTGTAATGACATTAGGGGTGGGGATTGGAAAAACAGATTAGACAGGGAAGAACTAAAGTGGCAGCTAAGACTGAATTCCACCCATCCCCCAGGTATCAGTGAAGCATGTAGTATTATGCCTGTGTTGAAATATCACTCATTTAAGCTTTAAATGTTTTTTGAAAAAAAGTTATACTCAACAGTTATTAATTCATATGTATTTGTTAGTTTTTAAGAGTATATTAAATTACATTTTATTGTATTTTCAATCATTTTGTACTAATTTGGAGGTTTTAAAATACACTTGTAATCATAAAAGTTTTGTATACTGTTTTAAAGTATGGCAGGGAGGACTTGTGATTAATTGCTAATTAATTATTCATTAGCCCATGGGCATATAAGTACTGTATTTTTGAATTGTAATTGTTTCTGATGTAGTCTTATTTTTAAAGACGAAAGCGCGCTCAATAAACTATATTTTACACTTCACATTGGTGTGACTAACTTCTAGCACTACTCGAGTGTTCTACTGGAACTGGTTTTCTTTTTAGTTTTGGTTCGTGTTTTACAGTTCCTGCTGGTGTGGTTTTTTAATTGTAAACATAAGTAAACAAAAGAAACAAATGCTATTATTAACATAATGGAAGGTAATATTGATTAATCAAGCAACATATAAAGGAATATTATGGGGAACACAACAATAAATAACAATAAGGAAAGTATGTTAACAGCAAACTAGTATGAAATAATGCATACGGCAGCATAACAGTTAGTTACAAATAATATATAGACCAAATATAACTATATAATTACTATGATTATTTTTATTCCAGAAAATAATACTAAGCAATGAAAAATAATCTTTTGTTTCTGCTTTAATGAAAATGGATGCTAAATAATATATATGTTTTAGCACATTATGGTTTGATTTGTGCTGAGGTGCTGCTGTTTTAAGGAATGCATATTCTTAAGAAACATTCTGACTTTAAAAACTTAAATGGTTCATTAACTTGGATCAATTAATCAATTAACAGATGTAGTTAAATAATATATAAGTCAATGACACATTGGAGTGTTTTAAACTTGTCTGAAGAAGCGTGCACTGGCAGCACGCGAAAGCGCTTACTTTTTGGATTTTATATGGATTAAAACTTTTTCATTATTCGTGGTGTTTGGTCTTCCTCGTTTTTACTACTTACTGGCTTCTTGTGGCTGACCAACTTCAAGGGAAAGGTGCGCTCTTCATTCCCAATCATCTTTTGTTACTTGGCTTTTCACCGGTTCCCTACACGATGGAGAATCCAAATATTGAACTTGAATATCATCCCGAAAGAAATATGTCTAATTCTAAATGGGTTCAATTGATGGAGCAGAGGTCGAACCCGTTGCTTAATATGGATTTGTCTATGCAGTTGAATACAACTGAAACAGGTACTACTAGTTTGCTTAATGATTTTAATCCGCTTTATAAAGAACTGGAAAATGACCTGTATAGACAATTTAGGTTAATATGGCAACGCCGTCATTTAGAGGCATGCCTCCACCACAAAGTAGTACCCAGGGGAATGAGGGTACTATGCATGCCCTCGTACGGCAATAGCCACCCACTGCTATTAAAGAACTGGCAAAAGTTGAATATTGAACTTGGCTATAAATATATACAACTGATCATTGATTATTTTCAACCCATTGAGAATGAACTAGCAACAAAAACGGAGTCTCTGTTTAAGGACATTAGTAAAAGATTCAAAGGCGAAATGTTTATGAACAAAATTGACAGTCTTATTAATCAGGTTAGTGCATATGGGGAACGCTTGCAATTATTAAAACTGCGTAAATTGCAGCGAGATGTTCAAGATTTCTCCAACGGCCAAGTATTCCTATGGCCGCGTTACAACCAGAGGGAAGGACAACAACAAATTGAAGCTGTTGAAAGAGGGGCTAGAGGTTCTGTTGAGATTGCTGAATCTGTCTCTTTAAAAGACTTAGTGATCCCCGGTGATGTCACTACGGCTAGTGCGTTGAATAGCTTACGCACCCTCACAGATGATAGCACACCTCCACCCAATCAACAAGCGCTGACACACCTACGTGAGCCGGGAGCCAAACCGAAATTACAACAATCAAATCTTGATTCTTTTTTACCTTTGCCAACGGAGAGAGTCCAGAGGGAGGTCGACGAGTCATGGAAGACGGAAAAGACATGCATCAGGAGAATCAACGAACAAAAGGGGACGAAGAAAAGACTGAATGATCTAGTGTTTAATTTATCGGATAGAAGGCTAACTCAAACGGACTACCAGTTATTAAATAGAGGACTGAGTTTCATTCCTGCTCAAGTTAGTAATGTTTCCACTCTACTAACTGAATTGCGTTTTTTCACCCGCAATATAGCTTTGGCTCTGTTTTTTAAACAATCCAATCAGAATAGTGATGTCCTGAGAGAGGAAGTGGGTGCGTTTGAGTGTTATAGAAAGAAAAGTACCTTTTCACCTGTTTTACATCCTTATATTGAATGTTTCCTTAAAGTTTGTGAAAGCGACCTATACAAACACTATGATAGTCTTGAGCAAGGCTTAAAAATGCTTTTTCATAATGTTTCCAAGGAAGAAAGATCAGCAATGAATGCCCTTTCGAATGATAGAGAGGTAACAATTAGACCTGCAGATAAGGGAGGGGGAATTGTCATCCCTAATACAACAGACTATATTGAATATATGGTTACACTTTTGAATGATGACCTTACCTACAAGGAAATAGATAGGAAGATAGTGGACAAATTAATATATGAAGTACACCATGATCTCTATGACATGATGGTAACTAGGCAAATTAGTTATGAATTTTACTTGTTTTTGTTGATTGAACATCCGCTTATACCAAGCATCAAGGGGCTCCCTAAAATGCATAAGGGTTTAACACCACCACCCCTTCGTCCAATTGTTGCAGGACATCAGTGGGTTACAGAGAATATATCAATATTTGTTGAAAACAAGTTAAAACCCATAATAAATAAAATTAGTACTATTTTGAAAGACTCTTATCAATTGATTGACCATCTAAATAACATACAGGGCAAAATTTTAGAGAAACATCTACTTGTCACATTAGATGTCAAGAGTCTTTTTACGGTGATACCCAATGCATATGGCCTAGAGGCTATAAGACATCTATTGAATGTCTTTAGCCTATATAACAACAGTGAGCAAATTCTATTAAATGCTTTACTAGAATTAGTACCTACAAAGAATGTCATGATGTTTAACAACTCTTACTACTTACAACAGTGGGGGGTGGCCATGGGCACCCCCTGCGCCAATTCATATGCTAACCTGGTTGTATATGAATGGGAGACTACATGCCTGTTTCCACACATGGCATATAACAAAGTAGTAACATACTTTAGGTTCGTAGATGACATACTGTTGATCTGGGATGGAAGCCCTGAGGAACTTGAAGCTTTCATTAAAGATCTAGAAAATACCACAGATTTTCTTAGATTTTCTCTAGAATATTCTTATACAAATGTTAACTTCCTAGATCTGAACATTAAAAAACCAAAGGCAGGTAGGATAGTTACATCCCTTCATAGAAAAGAGTGTTGGAAGAACACACTATTGGTACATGACAGCATGCATCCTAGATTCATCTTTTCGAATATAATTAAAGGACAGTTCAGTAGGATAAATAGGATTTGTCAAGATAAAGATGAACGTACCACTGAATTTGACAAACTTGAATCCCTTCTCTTGGACAGAGGGTACAATCAGGTTGATGTAGCGTATGTAAAAGAAAGATTTGTTAATGATGACCAACATAAACCTAGGGTAATGCATCAGTATAATAATGGTAACGGACAGCTTGAATCTTTAGAACAAAAGCAAGTTAGATGCATTATCAGTTATACCAGTGATAATAAATATATCACTGATATAATTAGTAAAAATTGGTCGATCTTGACTACTAGTGATGAAATAAAGAACTTAATAGGAAGTAGAGCATCATTTACTTACAAAAATATGTTAAATTTGAAAAGGATTATATGTAATGAGAGGTCCAATGATACCATCATTTACAATGCCATTAGAGGCACTGTTCCATGTGGAGGATGTACATCCTGTAAATGGGTATCTACTGATATAAAATTCTCTAATCCTGGATCATCAAAGGAGGTTGTAATTAATTGCTCAGCTAGCTGTAATGATACAAATGTTGTTTATTTAGCCACTTGTGTGTCCTGCCCTGCCTTTTATGTGGGCATGACAACAAGAAGGCTCAGGGACAGGATACAAGAGCACCTGTATGCAATAAAAAAGAAGGACCAGAAGAATGCATTATTCAAACATGTCTCTGAATATCCAGACCATACCTTTGCCTTCAGAGTTTTACAAAGAAGGACACCTAATATAAGAAAAGGTGATAATTTCAATGATTTAGAGAGTTTGGAGCTGAACTGGATATTCAGAATTAGAGCACATAAATACCCTGGCCTCAATAGCTATGTCAGCATCAGATCACAGTTAAAGAAAAGGAAATACCATTGACATGTGATCTTTAGTACATACATATATTCTCTGAAGTCTTTGGTTGGTTGGGCGACTTAATAATAAGATGCCTATTTATGCATAGTACCCTTTTGCATATAATGTTCTGTTAAGCCCCATGTATTCATGCTCATCCAGAATTATATATATATTATTTCACTAACTATTTCCAAGTGATGCATAACTTAGTTAATCATAGATATGACCTTCTTGTTATTGTGAGATTATGAACACCTATGAAAGGTATATTAAATATGGTCTTTAAGCACATGTTTTCCACCCCATCTACCCTATTACAGGCCTTTATTAGTAATTGTATTTTAAGTCTTCTAACATGTCTCCTGAAACTTGGGAGATTATTCTAGCCCCATCTATTAGTATTCTTTGTACTCTACATTAAATAAATAGTTTTATTTAATGAGATCTGTAGAATATATATGTTTTGTACACCATGAATTTTTTTTTTCTCTTCAGAAAAGACCACTAGAAACAGTATGATGCACTAATGATGCTGATTCTTATATTTATATAATATTTAAGTTTTTTCATCATATTGTTAGTTTTTAAAAATGTAGTCACTTTATTTTATTTCATTTCATGTTTTTATATATCATACAGTATACCTTGCAGTTGGTTAACAATGTACAAGTTTGATTTTTTCATGTTCCAATATGTATATAGTTCACATTATGTTTCACATGTTTACATCTTTTTTAAAAATTTTTATACTCTATTTTTACATATTAAGTATATATATACATTCATATATTTGTCAGATAGGAATTTGTACTTACTGATGAGCATCGATTATAATATACACACAAATATTCCGTATTTATAGATGAGTATTTTTCTTTATATGTAATAGATACTAGTGTAGTTAAAAACCTTGTACTAATAACAAGCAAAAGATGGTCCGTTTTTATCTTACGCTATGGTTTTAGTGTTTGTACATTGAGATTACCAGTTCAGCTATATTAGGTAGGATACACAGAAGTATACATTGTGTGCAACATGTAGTCGCTACCTTTTATTATTTTAGAATGTAGTCTTTAGAATTTGTGCAGACCAAATATAACTATATAATTACTATGATTATTTTTATTCCAGAAAATAATACTAAGCAATGAAAAATAATCTTTTGTTTCTGCTTTAATGAAAATGGATGCTAAATAATATATATGTTTTAGCACATTATGGTTTGATTTGTGCTGAGGTGCTGCTGTTTTAAGGAATGCATATTCTTAAGAAACATTCTGACTTTAAAAACTTAAATGGTTCATTAACTTGGATCAATTAATCAATTAACAGATGTAGTTAAATAATATATAAGTCAATGACACATTGGAGTGTTTTAAACTTGTCTGAAGAAGCGTGCACTGGCAGCACGCAAAAGCGCTTACTTTTTGGATTTTATATGGATTAAAACTTTTTCATTATTCGTGGTGTTTGGTCTTCCTCGTTTTTACTACTAGTTACAAATAATATATTAATATCAAATCACAATAATAACATTAAGAAAAACATGACAAAAATAAAAACTGGAAGGCAGAAGTAGCATAAAACATTTAATACAAAACTAGATATAAAATACAAAAAAACATAAGATGCATGCTTTCATACCAAACTAGGTACTTCATCAGATCTAACTCAAAAGCACTGTATTAAATATGTTAAATTTTAAGACCACGTGACCTTAATAATGGCTTAATTGGAATGTAATCATTTAACCCTTTCCCATAAGTTGCTTGTAAAATAGTAATCCATTTTATCTGAAGACACTCATTGTGAGTTTTGACATCTCCCCCTCTCAACCCAGGCTTAAAAATTTCTAGCACCATGAATTTAAACCAATGAACTGAGATGAATTTAGTGCTCTGTCAGTCGGTTAAGCGTGATGATATACATTTCCACCCTGCTGATAAAGGGGGTGGAATAGTTGTTATGGATTCTAAAAATTATATAGATAGAATCCATGTGATGCTGAATGATGAACACACATATGCTATGACCACTAAACCTGACGTCCTAAGACTGGTTGATAGAATACATATGTTTATTGAAGATTTGCTGATGGAAGGAATGCTAGATAATCTCTGTATGAATACTTTTCAACTGAGAATCCAGTGATACCTCAGATTTATGGGTTGCCTGAAGTACATAAGAGTACCACTGATCCACCCATGCGGCCAATAGTCTCTGGTAAAGGTTGGGCCACAGAGCCCATATCTATATTTGTTGAAAGAGAACTCTATCCAGTTCTTAATAGGATTGGAAAGATATTAAATGATACCAAAGATTTTCTTAATAAACTGCATGAATGGTCTAATGTAGATTTTAGAGAAGATGTCATTTTGGTAACCATAGACGTTAACTCACTTTTCACATGCATTCCTGATGATACTGGCATTGATTATGTCAGGATGTTCTTAAGTCAGCACTCAGGCTATACTAATAATGAAAAGATCTATTCAATTTGTAGCCTCTTGGATATTATCCTGAAACACAATGCTTTTGTTTTTATAGACAGTTTTTTTTCTTCAATGTACAAGAGTAGCCATGGGCACTGTTTGTGCAAACAGTTATGCCAACATTGTCATGGCTAAATGGAAATCTGACCATGTGTTTTGTGATATTAACAATTTTTTGAAGCCCATTTTGTACTATGGCTGCTTTGTGAATGACATATTTTTTGTATGGGACAATACAGCTGAGGCATTGCATGAATTTGTGCAATATTTAAATGACACCACAGATTGTCTCAACTTTACCTATGAGTACTCTGCTGAGGGCACTTCTTTTTTTGGATGTCATAGTATTTAAAACCTGGGGAGATCTAGGGACTAAGCTATTCAATAAAACTTGTAAGAAAAACAATGTGATCCATGCTCGGAGCATGCACCCGAGACATATCAAGCGGAATGTCTTGAGAGGGCAATTTTTTAGGGCAGCTTGTCTCCATATGAGAGACAGTGCTGTATAATTCATTTTATAATCTGACCTCCCAGCTTTTTGGATAGAGGTTATGATAGTACTTAAATCACTATGGCACAGAATGATACTGTTCTTTTAAGGGACACCCGTACTAAACCATTCTTTGAAAACCAGACAGCATATGACCAAGCCAGTGTTATTGGGTCAGGTTACCCAATACAGATGAACCTCACTTTCTCCAGTGATTCTGAGTCTATTTGTGGTATTATTAACGAGCATTGGAGGGTGTTGACATCTGATAAAAGTGTAAGCAATTATTGGGCGATAAGCCCGCATTTTGCTTTAAGAATCATCTCTCCCTTAAGAAAATGCTATGTCACAGCCCTCTGGCTTGTACTAACACCAACACCAATGGATGTAGAATTGGGACATATCCTTGCTATCATTGTAATATTTGTAGGTACATTAAAAAAGATGACCATTTTGTGCTCCTGGACACTGAAAGTGTCTAAGTTTGACTTGTATGCCAACTGTAGTAGTTGCAATTTAGTATATTGTACAAGCTGTGAAATCTGTAAAGCCTTCTGCATTGGTAAAACCATCCAGTGTCTCAGAGACAGAATCAGGGAGCATTTGATATAATGAGAGAAATGCTTTTTTCAAACATGTGAAGTGTGCAGGATACGATCATTGGTTTAAATTCATGTTGCTAGAAATTTTTAAGCCTGGATTGAGAGGGTGAGATGTCAAATCTCACACTGTGTGTCTTGAGATAAAATGGATTACTGTTTTACAAGCAACTGATGGGAAAGGGTTAAATGATTACATTCCAGTTAAGCCATTACTAAGGTCACGTGGTCTTAAAACATTAACATATTTAATGATGGTTAGAGTGGTTTTAAGTTAGATCTGATGAAGTACCTAGTTTGGTATGAAAGCGCTCATCTAATGTTTTTTTTTGTATTTTATATCTGATTTTGTATTAAACGTTTTACGCTACTTCTGCCTTCCAGTTTTTATTTTTGTTGTGCTTTGCTTCATTTTTACTGGACACTCCATTTTTATTTATTTTATGTATTAAGAAAAACATACCATTAGTCACTTAGCAGGTAATATTACTACCTAGACTACTAATACATGCTTCTACAGATGTGCAATTTCAGTTGTGAGTACAGTGACTGCAGTTCTGGTATATATGATGTGGCATGTACATACCTCTCAACCTGTTAGCATGGGACAGTATGGGTCAAGCACAAACAAATGCTGGTACACAGACACAACTACAGGGAACTGATTTACATAGTGTGCTCATACATTACTACCATGGTATTCTGTAAATGGATTTGCCAATAAATTGCATTCCAAGTCATGTAATCATAATCATGATGATAATCAATGGCCAGTCATATGGGGCACTACTCATTATATTCTTCAAAAGCATGACAGTTGAGAGGTATGTTTGTGTACACCAAATACACTACATAGCTGATTTGTCAGCTGGCTGCCATGGTATTAGAACCCACAAGCGGTGACTGCAGGAATTATGTGAACTTTACTTCAGTATCATGAATTCTCAAAACAGTATTCTCCTTTATGACTTTTATTGCAATATTTTGTGTGAAACCCTACATTTACACACATGCATAGCTATGTGTGGTATCACATTGGAAACAAATGCAATGAACACATGAATACTGAGAACTTTATCTGAATACAGTAGTTATTGAAGCACAATCCTGTTTTAAACTTTATAATGTTCTTTTAAACCTGGTATTTGGGCATAGATAGCAGTCCAGGACTTCAGGTACCTTACCTGTATGCCATGTTCATTGACTGGATGGTATGTACAGCATGTTTTCCAACAGAATGAGCAGAACACAGGCTTAAACCTTACTGTGGGTATTGCAGTACATGCATTTCAGACTACATGCATTTCAGACATTTGTGGCTGCATTCTCTATTCATTAACATTTACCAGTTGACTGGTGTCAGATTAGAACACACATGCAGTGAATATGGGAATAGTGTACACTTTTTATTTGAAAACATTACATAGCAAGACACCATCATTCTTTACATTTTATTGATTAATGTTGCTTGAAGTCTAACATATAGAGCATGGATAGCTGTGAAAGATATGTAATAACCCATATTTCCTTTCCATTAATAGAGTGTAACCTACAGCATATTTCAGACAATGGGCAGACCAAACCTGTGAATCTCAATATTGGTATACCACAACATTAGCTGATGTATCCCTTCCTTGCCTTTTGCAGAAAAGGTTCCATTCTACCAGAGATGATTTTGCTCAGTTTATGGTGCCCTCTGGGCATACATTTTAAGGCAGTACCCAGGAATGGAATGCCTCCGGTGAATCCTTTGCCTTCTTCAACAAACCAATTTGTATAGGTAAAAAATAGTGTAAGACCCTCTCCTGCAAAACCTTTATCTCTATGGTAAAAACATTGACTAAATAGTCTGTAGCCAAATGGTATGACAACAATTGATTTCTTGCAATGGAAAAGGTGTCGGGACAGTGTGGACACAATTTTTCCTCCGAAGCTCCCAGACTACTGATAATTTCAAATGCATCCTTATTCTCTTCGGCACAAACAATGTCGCCTCACACTACCAAATTAACAACAATACCCTAAGTACCCATGAAGTGGTAAGGGACCTGGGATCACAAGTTAACTGCGACCTTAATTTCGACCACCATGTGTTCCTGTAGTAAGGAAAGCTTTGTACATTGCACACTTCATTAGTAAAAGCATCATCTCAAGTGCAGAAGAAGTTATAACCCCCTCCATACTTGGCAATTGTCCGGCCCATAATAGAGTATAATGTCCCATTTGACATGTACCGTACGTATTAAGCACCTGCAGCAATTAGAAAGACCTCAGAGGTTTCTAACAAAGGTCATCAAGGGGCTCCAGCATGTGCCTTACACAGACTGAGTAAAGTCCCTGTCACTGTACTCCATATTATATAGACTTAGGGGAGACTTATGCCTTATCTAGAGAGCAATCAAAGACCCAAACCTAATGAACTTGCTGCATATCTGTAAAACAAGCGGGACTTGTGCTACCCATTCCAGGGACCTAAATGTGCCTTGCTACTTAAATTGGACCTGTTATAGGGACAGATTTATCTCCCAGCAACTGCCGCGTCTTTGATAAAGCCTACCAATTCATGTGAAACAGAGCACCTCTTTGACACTGTTCAAGAGGAACCTGGAAAAGTTGATGGGGCACCATAAATTCTTACCGGGGTTAGATCCCACAACCCTCCTGGACATGGGCAGTCATCACTAAATGCAATCTTGGGTATTGGCTAGCATTTCTATGGTATTACATTGGGATGAAATGGCTAGTGACCTACGAGTTGATAGCCTAGTAATCTCCTATGATCCTATGTTTGGAAGCTATACTACACAGTACTGCATGTTTACCATATTTAACTTGCTCTACCATATCAGGTTGGCAGTGACACATTACTAAACATGTTACTTGTCTCAGGTATGTCATACCTGACTGTTAAGACTGCAAACTCTGTAATTTATTTTAAGATTATGTTATGCATTAACATTATTACTTTGATGTTTCCCTACTTACCACACTCTTGCCTCATCCTGGCAATGCACGCTGCATGGCACTAGACATTGTAAGCCTTTTCGTCTGCAGCCATTGAAAGAGAAACAAACCATTATGTTACCAGTTTTGCACAGATTCAGCTGGTATATTTCTAAAGTACTAGTAAACATACTCCCATGTCTCTGGGGTCTGCCCAGCCCGAGCTTCTTGGACCCAGATGTCCAAGGTTCCCTTCTTCCTCTGCTTCAGGTCATCATAGTGGTGACGACACTGCTCACCAGTATGGGGAGATACCAGCAGCACTGGTAAGTTCCCTAGCCAACCAATCCCAGGCCTCAGACTTGCATTCTGAGCCCTGATAATTGCCCTGCAGCAGCCGGGTTTCATAGTTTTTCACCAGGAGTTCAGCAAACACTCTGGACTCCTGCACACCCCACATCCGAAGCCAAAAACGAGCTCCCTGTCCAACACCACCAGGCATATTGACAGCCAGGTGAAGACAATGAAAGGTGTGAAATTCCCACCTATTGGCCTTTTATATAGGCGGCATTCCTGCCTTTACATATCATACTGTAACTTTTAAAAAAAGCGTTGTGTTGCTTAGCTTCACACAAACTTGTATAAACCATTTCAGTGAAGCTGAGCATCGCGCAAACTTGCACAATACATGTTTAAGTGAAGCTTAGCAATGCGCAAACATTGTAGACCATTGACCATGTTTAAGCGGTGCTTAGCATCATGCAGCTTTCCTAAATGTAACAATATTTTTATTTTAAATTAAACTGATGTTTCAGTCACCTGATACATTTTGACAGCAATAAATGTAAAACATATCACTGGTCGGCAGTCTAACTTGGGACCTGCTACCCTGTAGGTCATGACTCAACCTATATAGCTATTTGGATAGTACAGGGAAGCAGTATATCTTCAGATATACTACTATGATGCCTCTTAGTATTGCACAGTGAGGCTGCAGAGGTTTGCACGTTGCTAAGCAGCACACAACTACAATTGATTACATCCAGTTTCTATTTTTAGGTGTCTGAAGGCTTTGTTAAGCACTGCACCACTCAAGGACAGACAAAAAATTACAATTGATTACATCTGGTTTCTATATTTAGATATATAGCAGATGTCAGGTGTGTATGTATAAGCACAGCTCGACTTTGCTAAGCACCATGCAAACATCACATAAAAAAACGTCCTGTGCTTACCCAGATGTTTTCTAGACAGTCCACAAGTACAGGACAGCCTCTACACTACTGCTTGCATTGATTCAGTATCTGTGTTACTGTCATTTCCCTCTGCAGCTTGCCATAATTAATATGTATGACGTGCTGCTGGTGAGGAACTGTGGCTGTGTACACAGATGCATTCCATGTAGACTTTACATGGAGCCTACACGGATTTTATTGAATCCTGGGGAGAGTCTCAATGATCCACTACAGTTTCAAGTACCTCACATAACTGTGGTATCCTTATACCTCTGTCCACCATTGACTCATGGGTTGCACTTGACAATGAGGTAAAGAAAACAAATTTCTTCCTTGATGAGTTCAAGTAATACCTTTCAACTCACCGCACCTTTTGTTTAATAACTACATACCAAATGTATTCAACATCATTGCATTTTTTTCTGTCATGCTACACCCTGTTTTAAGTTATGGTATGCCTTTATTTGCTTTGTTCTCTTATGCATCATTTAAATGGTTCACCTCACTTCTTTGCCAATTCTTTTAAGTTTTCCTTTCAATTACATTTATTAAGTTGTGATTTCCCCCTCTTATTTTGCTTTAATGTTTATCCTTACCTTATATTCCATTTTTTTAATTCATTTTTCTGTACTTAATTAAGTTCTGGGTCATGGTGGAGCTAGAACCCTTTCCTAACACTTGCTTGGATGCAAGGCAGATACATTAATTTTCAGTAGGATGCCAGTATATTGCAGGATTTTCATCTATAGCAAGAACATATACAGGCAATTTAAAAAGGATTGCTGCTTCACTTGCAGCAAATCTTTGAGTTGTGGGAGTAAATTTGATTATCTGGAGAAAAGACACATAGATATAGAGAGGAACAGCACACTTCACACAAAAGCTGCCCAAACCAGGTACCAAACTCGTGAATCAAATGTTGTAAGGCAGTAATGCTAACAGCTATGGGGCTGTGTCTTGTTTCTTATTGTTTCCTTTTATCTTGTACTAGCTATATTCAAAAGCCAAGTGTATTTTTAGTTTTATTTGTATTGTTACATTATAAGGAGGTGTATTTTGTGTATAATAGTGGTTATGATGTTTTGCTGCTGTTCCTCCTCCACATAATTTATCTGTTTGTGCATTTCCATTCTTAAGAAGTGAAGTGTCCAGTTAGAGGTGTTTTTTATCAATCTAGTTCATTGTGCTGCAAACTGCTGTGTAAGAGAATTGTGCAGCTTAATGGATGCATTTCATGGTTAAAATGCACTGTCTGCATTTTCTGCTTATTTAATAAACTAATTTACATGCTTCTTCACGAGTGATTATGCAGCATCACAGCCTTCTCACACAGTTTATTAAAATACAGCTGATACCCAGTAAATGCTCTTTGGTGCTTTTATAGGTGCGTTACCCTTGTGTACGTTGTACAGATTTTTTTCTATTTGTATTCCTTTTTTAAATTATATTATATGTTAACCACTGGATATGTAATGGAAAATGTGCCAAATTCAAAGTAGTGAAAGAGAAACAGCAAAGATGGTTGGTCACTTCACTTGTACTACTGGTCAGTGATGCCTCATTCAGAGATATTCATATTTTCTTGCCTTGTCAAGGTTGCTAAAGTCCGTTCATCACAACCCTTCAAAGTTTGGAATTCAGGAAGATAAACTGAAGCCCTTTGAGAAATTACTGCTAAAGCTAGAAAGTCAGTTGCTTGATGGAATGATATTTCAGGTAAGATATTTTGACTGTGCATGTTGCCTTGCAAAACTTTTGTTTTTATTTATTTATTTATTTTATTTTATTTTATTTTATTTATTTATTTATTTTTAGTAATTTATAGTGAACTTTCTCTTGTGTCAGAGGATTGTACGAGCCACATCCACAAATGATCTTTGTTTGGCTAGACCTGTTTAATTTTAAAATGTAATTACTCTCTGCAACATATTTTGTGTAATCTTCATGAGGGCTGTACTGAATAATGAGGTCTAGCTATAAGCAACAGTGCATTAGCTTATTGCATTTCAGGTTTGCTGGAGATCAGAGTCTGTTGGGAGCAGTCTTTTTGAGGACTTAATTTTACTTTTTTAAAACTCAGCTGCCCTAGTCCACAGTTTCTTTTGTGTGGACTCCTGGACTAGCTACTGATAATTGTGTTCCAGAAAAAAAATGTAGTTTTCTGAGGATAATGTTTTTAATTTGCATAATGGTAGTAGTTTGGCAGCTGGAAAGAAAGAAAAGAATGGTAGAGCACCTAGTGGAACTGAGGGACTTAAAGCTGGCTGCTTTGAGACATTGTTAGGCCAAGAGCAAATGTCTTGGGGGGGGCCCTACACCACTGCCCCTTTTTTCACTTTCGTTTGATGCAGTAAACTCTTTAGGCAAATATGACTGTGTTTTCCAATTATTTTTTTTTTTTTGGTTCCTCTGTGATTTGCATTACAGGCAGCCATGCAAAAATGTGCTCAGTGTTTTCTTATGGTACAAGAAAAATGCTAATACATACAAATGCAAGAAAAGTAATGGCCACCAAATTGTAAACTGTGAGCATTTATTCTGCAGTACTGGTGTGCAGAATTAATGAGCCTCTCTACTGTTATTTTTCTTCCTGTGAGATTTCTGGTGGTGTTGATGAGATAGTACTACCAACCTTCCCTACCCGCCACACAGGACTTGACAAACTCAGTTTTTAAAAGTAATTTTTACAGTATGTTCTTTCCTTCCTTCATCTATTAACCAGGTTAGTGAACTGGTCTGAAGGCCATTTTCAGCCAGGAGCTAGGCCAGAGGCACAGAACGGAAAGATTGTTCTAAAAAAGATTATTGAAGTAATACAAGCATATTGATGCTGTATATACAAAAAAGTAATTCATACAATGCAAGTAACATTAAACATTGTTAGCGCAATTTTATACACATTATATAGTGTATTTACACAATATACAACTTTGTTAGAGTATAAAGAACTGCAGGCGTGGAAGAGGACAGTGTGCTTACAGTGGTGGAATATAGTTTATCCATATTCCCTGAAGCAGTTGCACTTATACTCTTCTGAAAGTGTTATTTTATTTATTTATTTTTTTTGAAGCTGAACATCTGATAGGATTTGCATTCCAGCAAGTGGGTATTATTTATGAGGTGGTCATTCAGTACAGCCTTACGGATGTGAGAGAGCAAGAGCACCCTAATTACAGGAATATATTAAGTTGTAATAAAATGCTGCAGAAAGTGTACATGCCAAAGGTGAGCAGTAAAAGCCACGCAGTATCCTAAAGGTGAGCATATTGAGAAAGGATGGCATGGAAGAGTGGGTAAGCCACAGTAATCACCAGTAATGCTATTTTGGTTAGAAAGTTAGGATTGTCATCTATAGTCAAACTTTTATTACTAAGGTGTATGATAAAAGCATGAATCTGGCTCCTAATCTTAGTTTTCTGCTCTGTAGTCAAAGTTTTTTATATAAGGCAGTATAATAGGATTGTCTTTTACCATGTTTTTGCTGCTATGTTTACCCAGCTGCTAAGCTGTGTCTTACCTGAAGTTAATTTGAATGTTATGAGCAGGAGTGCAGCTGGTTCAATCAGCACCATGTGTTAGTACCACAGACTTCCGCCCCACCTCTCAGCTCTTCAGTACCCAGTCCATCTCCCCCCAGTTCTTCAAAATGCCCTCTTCTTCTCCTTGCACACCAAATAGATAGCCGGATAGACAATACACACCTCCCCTTTGCTCCAGCCAATTAGGTCCTGTTTCTGCACCCTGTCCTTAACCCTCCATCCTTTTATTTTAGCACAAAAAAATCTTTTATTTTAAACTGTTTATACCCAGCACAGAGAGCTACAACACTAAGGTTTCAGGTAAAAAAAAATCTTTTTTTACTATTAAACTGTAGCAAACAGTTGCTACATTTAGAACACACTGAGAGCTGTAGCAGTCAGGTTTGACCAGAAATGCAGTACTGGCTTTTAAAAGCTGGTATGGATTGAGTGATCGGGATCAAGCGATCATGCTCCACAACACTTTGTGCCTGGTTCAGTTACTCCCTTCTCCCTGCCCTAACTACACTACTGGTTCTGAACACCTGTGGAAATGAAGCCCAAATTTGTGATTTCTCTATGTAGGATACTGTTGTGATAAGGATCACCGAGTAGGTGTGGCAGTATTTCCTCTATAGCTCTGTTTTTTAAAGCCTTCTTGCATTTGTTTGCTAACCAATCCATTACATGTTCTCTTATAAGACATGATAGATTAGAATTTTACATCACAGAATTCAGGACCTTTTATAACAATTCTAGGTAAAGCAGTGAAAAGAAGTCATTCTTTCTAGCAATAATAGCATGTCTAACACCTTTTTTAACTTTAGAAATTGTGCAGTCTAGTCTGAATCAATTCTGTGAACTCCTCCTTACCACTGTGTGGCGTAGTTTTGATGCTTTGAACACTGCACTGTTTTTCATTGGGATCTTGCCTCTTTTCATTTGTTCTTTGCAATGATGATGAAAGAATGACCATTTAAAAAAAAAAAACAAAAAAAAAAAAAACTTTCCCACTGCTCACTTTTCTGCTGCAGCAAATAGCTCAGATTCCGAGTAGCTGGATTTATAGGTTCATAGGTAAGTATTAGGCTATTTGCCCGAGGGCATCTATAAGCCTAGCCAGAATGTGTTGGCTTTTGCTGCCCCCTTAGATTACTTCCCTGTGCCTCGGTCCAGTAGGGCCATTAGTTTCCTATGCCTCTGTCCAGCAGAGCCACTGCAGTGATCCCCGGGGTAAATTTTCTGTTTCCCATCCACTTGTCAAGGTTTCACTTGAAGAGTGTTAGTGAGGGGCTCTGCCTAATGTAGACTAGAATCCTGTTCCAAAGCACGGGGAGTCTCTGGGACAGGAATCTATCCCTCCAGCACATCCTATTTATCGTTGGGGTGAGGTTTAGATCCCTAGAGCGTGTGGCTCTTCGGGATTTTTTTTTTTTTTTTTTTTTTTTTTAGGTGGAGCATGTCCATCAATTCTGGGTTGGACATGGCCTTGTATGTCAGACAGATATCACCTCTGAGTAAGCGGTATGCAACCGAGTACAGCTGGAGTTTCTTCAGTCGGGCTGCATAGGGCATATGTTTGAGGACAGTAATCCTCTTGGTGAAGTACTTCTGTGGTCTTTACAGCTGTTGCAGGTGTTTTGTAAGGTACATCCCAAATGGGGCATTGTACTCTATGATGGGTCTGATGAGTGATGAGTAGAAGGGCACAATAACCTCTTTTGTTCTAGATGCAAACCCTTTGTGATTAGGTGGGCCACATAGAAGGATTTTCTACCCGCCTTGGCAATATGATTATCAAAGGAGACATTACTGTCTACTTGGGTCCCCAGATCCCGTATTACATTTTCTGTATTTAGGGGACTACCACTTATGTGGTAGTTCATGGGTACTTCAAAGGGGATGACTATGCACTTTTTGGCATTTAGCTTGAGGCCATGATTTTGACACCAGGTATCCGTCTTAGTGAGACTCTTCTGGAGGATGTCTGTATTAGATGGAGAGTTAGTTATGGCCCCCAGTTTGCAGTCATCTGCAAACTTGGTCAGCCATAGTCCTCCTGTGCTTGCCTGTACCTCTGAGAAGTATATACCGAACAGGAGGGGTCGCAGTACTGAGCCCTGGGGGATGCTACTTGTAACTGGTTTAGAGTTGGACGTAGAACCTGCAACTCTCACTGTGTGGGTTCTATCCGTGAGCCAATTGGCAACCCATCTCATGACATAGGGGTTTATGTTCAGGCTGGTGAGCTTGTCTATAATACCAGAATGGGGAATGATGGCAAAAGCCTTTGTGAGGTCTAGGTAGGATGTGGCCTCCTTTCCCTCATCTAAAGCCTTGGTAACTGTCTCAAAGAAGTCCACCAGGTTTAGGAGGCATGATCTGCCCGTAACAAAGCCAAACTTGGTAGGGTCCAATGTTTGAAGGTTTCCACTGTCTCTGTTAATGAATTCCATGATGATGCACTCCATAGCCTTGCAGACCAGGCTAGTCAGGCTTATAGGGCGATAGTTCCCGGGGTCCGTTGTGGCTCCACCTTTGTGGAGCAGGATAATTGTTGCTGTGTGCCACTCTATGGGTACGTAGTGTGTTTAGGTGCGGGGTTAGTTTATTTTGGAGCTCGTGTAAGACGCAGCCTGGGACACCATCTGGTCCCATTGAAGCTGTATTTTAGGCTTTGGAAAGGGCTGTTTTAACCTGAGTGTCAGTGATTGCCAGGGCAGTACATTCTTCTAGTATGGCTATGGGCCCTTTAGGGGGTGAGAGGGGGATGTAGTTTGCACTAAACCTGTCTGCCAGAATGTTGGCAATATCAGTCAGTTCAGTGTATTTTGTGCCATTCTGCACTAACTCAGAGCAGATCTGAGAGTTTTCACTTAAGTTCTTGACATAGCTAAAGAACGCATTGTGGTTATCTTTGGAGTCCTTGGCAATTTTTCTTTCGAAGCTAGCCTTGGATGATTTTGGGGGATTGTAGTTTCTTGCTGATACTGATCAGTGATGTCTTTCCTTCTTGGGATTTTACTCTTTTCTGCACTAGTTTCCTCCTTCTATTGTATAGTTTGTTTATGGCAGGGGTCCACCAAGACTGGTTTCCTTTTCTTGGAGGAGTGAGTCTTGGTTTTGCTTGGGATAGCACGATCCATGCATTCTTGCAGGTGCTCATAGAGTGCCTTTGTAAGGGATTCAGCAGCTTTCATCATGAAACCCGGTCAGTTCCTAGTAGCTGTATTTTTTTTAAGTTATCACATTGTATGTTGACCTTTGGAATCTTTTGTTATGTAGTAGATCTCTGCAGATTTTAATTCTGTTTCTGGTTACCTTATTTTTCTAGCCTATCTGGATTCAGGTTCTGATTGGAGCATGCCCACTAGAGCTCTAATTAATATGTTATGTGGGCATTCAGTGCAGTTCAGGGACCTGCATGTTATTACTTATTATACTTGGGGGGAGTGGGGACAACTACTAGACGTGATTGCTGTCTGAGAAGGCTATACAGATGTCCATTGCTGTGAGAACCTCAGACAACTGTTCTGTCTCTGAGTGGTGTGCCAGCCTGCTAGTTTGCTGGTCTTTCACCTTTTCATCTTAAGAGTTAACAGAGTTCTTGTTGATGTTTTTTCTCAGCTTTCTGTTTTCATATTCCCTAGCCTCATTGTGTAACTTCCTTTAAGCCTTCATTCTTCTCGAGAACAGAAGGGGTGGGCTTCCTTTTTCCCCAAAACATTGTATTAATAGTTTTAACCAAGAAAAACGTAGCAATCCAACAAGACAACAGTTTCAACAATTAAGCATAATGGCAGATACAAAACCGATTTAAAGAAAAAAGTAACAAATAAAATATTTAAGTTCACTGTTTTAAGATCCCAGTAATGGAAAACATTATGTTTGAAGTAAAATACTTTTTAGTAATGAAGACATTAAAATCACCTTGCCACTGTCAGAAACTTAGAAGTGGAGAAGTCATATTTTATAAATCATTGCGTAACATTCAGCACTCTTTAACTGAATCTACTTATGATGGTATGTTCATGGCATATGACCTAGCCTTAATTGCTTCAAAATAGTTATGTTTATGAGGAAGAAAGTAATCTAAAAGTTGTAGAACATTTAGAAGTTAGATTATAGAGCCTGAGCCAATTTAGGGCTGTTGGGTCTAGCCAGGTCTTGGTGATATACAACTTAGCAAATCTTAGAATAGGGGTTGATTTTTGCTTGTTTAACATGTAAGATTACAAATTAAGTAATAAGAAATAATTCATGTTTTTCTTTTGTAAATTTGACCAGAATTATTTAACAAATTTTCCTTCCTAAAAGTTGAGCAAAATATCTGCTTGATCAGCTTTACATGATTGACAAATTGCAAGGAATGATGAGAAATAAATGTTTTTAGATGTTGTAATACTAACATTATGCGACTCTCTGGAATTGCGCACTTGCACAATGACAGAGTGATGTCTCCTTATGGAGACTACTTAGAGATCTCTTTACCACCACATATTTGCTGATGTTCTGCATGTATTACCTGCTGGTAAAGATGCTGTTAAGTATGCAATGTTACAGTGCATGACTCTCATACCTACCCTGTGTCAAAATGTTAATGCAGTTGCAGCAGACCTCTTAAAACACGATTGAAGTATTGTATTTTTTTAAATCTATGTAAGACCCATTAAGCACAAATTATTATTTTTGAGGATGGTGTGGGATCTTTGGTTTGATTAAGAAACTTGCTTAGACTTGCACAGTATGCAAATTGAACCAAAACATAATAATGCTCATAAATTATTTTACGTAATGCATGTTCAGTTTTGCCAGTGTAAAATGCATGGCAAAAATCACAAAATGCAACATATATAACCCCTTTGTTGTAACAATCACAATGAAAGTTTAATGTAAACTTGCAATTGAGTGTTTTAAGTTGTAACTGTATTACGTAGAAGAATTTATGAGCATTATTATGTCATCTTAAATAAAGAAAAAAATTATTCCCTTTATAGACATAAGATGTTATGTAAAGAAAATAATCAATTTTACTTTTTTATTTTAGAACAAATATTAAGTAACCCCCAAGGTGGTCCATGGGAACTTAGAATTGAGTATAGAGAGTTCCTTTGGCAAATTATATTACATGCTTGTATTTTTCCTTGGTTAAATGATGGTGTTTCTTTAACAAGTGTATTGAAACTCTGGGCAACCAAGCTATGACCTATTTCAAGGTTAATTTATGGTTTTAAAATATGTCCATTTGTAAGCTTATTGATTTTTCTCCTTCCAGTTTTTTTTTTTTTTTTTTTTTGAGACATTTTGTTACTGTTTCTAACAATTATGTTTATTTGTTGGTCCTAATGGTTTTAATTACTGAACAGCCACAGATTGCTATTAATATATTACTATAGGTTTTCATTGTTTTAATCCTACCACATGATGTTTTAATTCATTATTTAAGGGTGCTTATGTTTGTAATTTATTAGATGTTCTTCGTGTTTCACTGTTGCAGTCATCACATTTGGGTTATCCTTGCCAGGGTAGCCCTCGGCCGGGCCGAATACCAGAGACTTAGTATTTCTGTGTCGGTTGCTGTCGCTTGAGGACTGATGTCAGGTCGTCAGTGGTATAAAGTAAGGCAGCCGACGCCGTTACATCAGTCTTTCTTGCCGTGGAGCCTGAAGCAGAAGCAGTTTGCATGAATGCTGGTCGGCCGCTACCTGAGTTTTCATTTCCAAATTGAAGTTAGTCTTCTAAAGCTAAGTACCCAGTTGGGGATCCTTTTTTCTTGCACTAACCGATGTCAGAAAAAGTTAATAATTGTCTCGCCTGTGGAAAGCACACAGAGACTTCCACTCTTACTGCATCACTTGTCTAGGCCCAGGCCACGACGTCCCCTGTTGTCGCTTCTGTGCTTTGTTTAATGCCAGAACTATCCATCATTAGGCCCTTATTGTAGCCAGATATTTTCGTTTACAGTCCTCAAATTCCGATATGGCTTCAGTAAGCCATCCGACAGCAGATCTTCCAAAAAAACGTAAAGATAAAGACAGAGACAGACCACACAGGTCCAAGCCTACTGATGACGCTTCCATTAAGCTACTCGTCAGTCCTCCAGTACTCAGTGAGGCGCTTTCCCAGCCACTGATGCCCGCTTATGTGGATTCTCAGGCCGCTACAGAGATGCTTTCGGAGTCCAGTATGCTAGAAAGCTCTTCTTCGTCGAAGGATCCTGAGGTCGTCTCTACCTTGGATGGGTCCGCAGCCATTGAGCAGGCACTGGCTTCCGAGGATGTCCATTGCACAACCAAATCTCGACACAAACCAACATCTTCATTCGTGACTACCATTCTTTCAAAAACAACTGAGTTTTTTTAGGCCCAGGGTTCAAACTACACCCAAGAAACCGACTACCCACTCTCAGGTGCCTGCATCCTTGCCTCAGTCTCAGATGCTTAAAATGGCGGAAGACCTTGTCATGCTGATCTGGAGAAGCTAAGCTACTCCCTCAAAAAGGAAAAGAGATCTGTCCCCAGTAGTTTTGTCTGAACAAGGGTCAGATGAATCTGATGCATCTGACTATGAAGACCTGCAACCCCTCTCCACTTATGAGGATTCTGATGCAGAGGAATCCATTCCTTTAGCCTCTTCCCCAGAGGATTTCTCCTTTGGGGGAAACCCTGTATACTTTAAGGGAGCATTTCCAATGGGAGAGTCAAGACTACCCTTAGTCTAAAGAGAGACTCAGGGAATTCTTAGACCTTCTGCAACACAGACCCTTGACCATCCCCCCAGTCGTGGATGTGGTGGATGATGTTTTCCTTGAATCCAGCTTGACTCCTGATGCCCTACCTCCTCCTCCCAGAAAACCAGACAGGTACCACAGAGTCCCTGACTCACACAAATATCTTTTTTAAAAATCCTACAGCTGACGATGAGGTCATTTCTCAAAGGCCTAAAGGGATTAAAGCAACCTCTGCTACGAATCCCACACCCTCAGACAGGGATTCCCAAACATTGGACAGATGGGGTAAAAAAGTATACACCTCAGCTACTCTTGCTATCAGGGCACTTAATTGTCAGTTCCATATGCTTAAATATCATCAACATACCTTGGAACTCCTTAAACAAAAATGTCTTCCTTTCCTGCCTGGGCAGAATCTAAAGATTTACAAGATATAATGCATTCTGCAAGTCACGCGACTAAACACACTTTGCACTGTGGTTTTGATGCCCTGGAAACTTCTTGCGGGGCAGCAGTCAGTGGATCTGTCATTAGGAGACATGCATGGCTTAAGGAACAGCCCCTGCCAGACCATGTCAAATCTAAATTGTTGGATGCCCCCTTGCACAAAGATAACTTATTTAGCACTAAAGCAGAAGAGGTTGTAAAAAAGATGGAAGAAAAAGCAAAATCTATGCAAACTGTTAAAGATTTCTTACAGGTCCAGCCGGCATTGTCCTTTCAAGCACTGGTCCTTTCCTGCTCCGAGTAAACAGGCCCAGCCTAGGCCCCATGGAAGCAGACCCGGGGAATGCAGAGATCTAAGCAGTGGACTACCTCCACTTCAAAACCAGGGAGTTCTTAGCCACCCCCTTATGGTAAGAACTCACAATGACTCACCTCCTCCCAACCTCCCCTCTGCCCACCTTCACTTTACCCCTAGGAGGAAAACTCTCCTTTCACTCAAGCACGTGGGCCACTATTACCAAGGGCCAATGAGTTCTGAACATTGTGCCTCATGGATACATATTCTCCTTCCACACCCTTCCAACCCCAAAAGGGTTCCCAGATCTACCACCAAATTAGTGGGCAGAGGCTCAAAAGCAAATCCATTTCCTGCTCTCTTTGAGGGCAGTAGAGCACATTCCTGCAGAACAGATAGGACAAGGCTTCTACTCTAGACTTTTCCTGGTGTCCAGAAAAGAGGGCACCTGGTGCCCTATCCTCGATCTATCCATTCTAAACACCTTCCTGGTGATCCCATAATTCAAAATGCTCACCCTCCAGCAGTTGCTACCCATGCTCTCCAAGGACGCCTGGCTAGCCACTCTGGATCTAAAAGAGGCCTACCTCCACATTCCTATTTAGGGAATCATGCAGAAAATATCTCTGCTTCAGGGCAGGATCTCAACACTTTCAGTTCTCTGCGCTTCCCTTTGGCTTATTCTGCTGTCAAAGTTTTCACGGAATGCCTGGCTCCTGCCATTGCCTTTTGCAGACAAAGAAATCTTCAAATTTACCTCTACTTAGACGACTGCCTTATTCAGGCAGACAGCCAGGACAAGCTGCTCAAGCACCTGGTCTTTGTAAAGAACCTACTAAACTCCCTAAGGTACACAGCCAACAAAAAGAAATCAAAGCAGGTGCCCACCCAAAGGATAATATTCCTGGGAGCAAGTCTGGACACAGCATCCCAGATGGCATACCTTACACCAGAAAAACAAGATGTTCATTGTGTTACCCTGCTGCAGTTACCACACTTGGGTTATCCTGTCATCAGGCGGTCCCGCAGTCGGCCGGAATTCCAAAGTCTTGGTCCGGCGTCGGTTGCTGTCGCTTCTTCCCTGACGTCAGTGCGCCAGGGGTATATATAATGCAACCAACGCCATTTTCTCCAGTCTTTCTTGCCGCGCGGTGCCTGAAGCAGAAGCAGTTCGCAAGTGCCGGTCGGCCAACTCCTGCAAGCACTGGGGTTCATGGCATCTTGCATTCTCCTCATTCCATATGCCAGACTGCATATGAGGAAACTTCAGTGGTACCTAAAGTATCTAAAGAGCCTTTGGTGTCAACACTCTCAAGATCTGGAGACTCTTCTACCTATAATTCCTTGCCTCAGACTGGAATTTCTTTGGTAGGTAACAGCATGCTCCCACAGCAAGGGACTGCCCTTCTCCCCATACCCTGCCACCCAGACCGTCACCACAGATGCATCAGACTACACTAGGGGGGGAACACCTGGATGGCAGGTGCATACAGGGCCAATGGAACCCACAGCAGACCCCCCCTACACATCAGTCAAAAAGAGGTTATGGCTGTGCAGCACGCCTTGATAGCTTTCAGACCCCTTCTGTCTCCAGGGGTTCTCCTGATCAAAACAGACAATACTACTGTGATGTGGTACACCAACAAGTAGGGAGGGACTCACTCCTACCCTCTAAGCAGGCTGGCCATGACCCTTTGGTTCACAGCCTCTTACATGCAGCTTCACCTGTTCACACAATACTTACCAAGCTCTCTCAACTCCCTGGCAGACCAATTAAGCAGAAACCTTCTGGACCCAGAAGTACCTTCATACTAATAACTCAGAAATGGGGAACCCCGAAGGTCGACCTCTTTGCCTCCAAATTCTGCACCAGGGAGCATCACTGCATGGCTTGGAAAGTGGATGCCCTGTCCTTCCCCAGGGTCAACCTCTCAGTCTATGCCTTTCCTCCCCTTCCTCTCATCCCTGGGTACGGTTCAGAATAAGGGAGGAAAAACCAAGGACCTTTCTTATAGCTCCAGACTGGCCCCAACAGCACTGTTACCCCTTGCTGTGCAGCCTGTCCTCACTGCTTCCATGGCATCTTCCTCATATTCCAAACCTCCTAACTCAGAGCAAGGGGGAATTCATGTATCCCCAATTGCAGACACTCAGTTTGGCAGCTTATCTTATTCCCTAACCCCAAACCAATCTGCCAACCTCAGTAAACAGGTTCTGGATGTTATCCGTGAGGCCAGATGCCCTAGCACCAGAAAGTCTTATGCAGATAAATGGAAAAGGTTTTGCACCTGGATCCAGGCTAAGGGGGCCAGTATTGACAAAGCTGTCCATCCCTCTCATCCTGGATTACTTAGCTGACCTACTACACAGTGGTCTCTCTTTCTCCTCTATAAAAATTAATCTCTGCTATTTCTACTCATTTTCCCACTGAGCAGCCACTTTTCTCTCACCCTTTGATCAAACAGTTCCTCAGAGGGGCTAGCAACTTGAGGCCCCCTAGAAAGGCACCAACACCAGTTTGGGACGTTAACTTTGTCTTGGAAAAGCTCACCCTACCTACTTTCAAACCAAGTTCTTCTGCAGAGCTAAAATTTCTCTCCTGGACGACAGCCTATCTTCTGGCCATCACTTCAGCCAGAAGAGTCTCTGAGCTGCAAGCACTCATGGCTGTGGAACCCTTCATCATCTTCCATGCAGACCGGGTATCCCTCAGAACTAACCCATCCTTCATGCCCAAGGTGGTGTCACTTACCACAAATGTAGATGTTTGAGTGTATTCACTGTTGCAGTCCTGGTTTCCCTCCCTCCAGTGTGACTCTCAACCAATCCATTCATTTGCCCACCTTATTTCCTAATCCTCAGAACAAGGAGAAAGGATTTTTCACTCTCTCTAGATGTGCACAGACAGCTCAGATACTATCTGGGCAGGACTAAATCCTTCAGAAAGTCTGATCAATTGCTGGTTAGCTTTGCTACAGGGGCAGAAGACAAAGCCACCTCGAAGCAAACCATTTCCAAATGGATAGCACACTGTATCCATTTCTGCTACAAACAGCATGGCTAGCCTCCCCCCAAGGGGGGTTAGGACACACTCCACCAGAGCAGCTTCCACCTCTGCAGCTTTCCTCAGACGAGTTCTCACCAGGTACATCCTGGAGGCTGCCACCAGGATATCTGTTCGCACTTTCACCAAGCATTTCCACCTGCCTCTCTTCTCCAAATCCAGGGCAGGGTTTGCCTCTGCAGTCTTGCAGGGCATCCTAGCCAGCCCCTGGCTTCCTTCCCTACCTCCACCCATTTCCTCAGCTTTGGGAATCTACCCAAATGTGATGAGTGCAAGAGTGAAATGTGAAGAACATAGTATAGTTGTGTACACTTACCACAAATGTAGATGTTTGAGTGTATTCACTGTTGCAGTCCTGGTTTCCCTCCCTCCATCCCCCTTTTTTCTCTTTCTCCTTTTGTTAACATTCTTCCTTGTTGTTCTCCTTTCCTTACAAGGGACATATTGGTATTTATTTTCCACTGGTGGTGTTCTTTCACGATAACAACGCCTCCTACTTTGGGAGCTCCTGACAGGTTAGGGTAAGAAAAACTGATGTAATGGCGTCGGCTGCCTTACTTTATACCACTGACGACCTGACATCAGTCCTCAAGCGACAGCAACCAACACAGAAATACTAAGTCACTGGTATTCGGGCCAGCCGAGGGCTACCCTGCCAGGGATAACCCAAATGTGATGACTGCAACAGTGAATACACTCAAACATCTACATTTATGGTAAGTGTGCACAACTGTACTTTCTGATGAAGTCCTTGTTATTGGACGAAAGCTCTTAACTCTTTTGTGTGGAATAAAAGTTTTTGTACCTGTTATTGTTTGCTGATGTTTTTCCTGGTCACATAGTGGCACCTGTTTTGTGTTTTTGGTTTGTAGTTAAAGCATGGTACTTCCTCCTCTTATTCGGTTCTCAGTATGCAAATTGGCCCAGCTCTTTAAGAAGAAACTTGTTATAAGCCCATAACCTTAACCTTCTCAAAAGTTATGTACTGTGACTCTTCTTCCCTCTAGGGTTGTGTAGAGCAGCAGTTTGACACAATGAATGGTGGAATTCCAGTATCCAAGAACAGTGCTTTTGCAGAAGAGTTTGCACATAATATTCGCACAATTTTTAGCAATGTGGAAGCTAAATTGGGTAAGAGAAGTGCTGGCTTTTCTGTAAAGTTTTTTCTTTTTTAATTTTTTAGTGATATTGATTTGTGCGGCAGGTTCTTCAAGTGTTTTCTTTTTTCAGGTGAACCATCTGAAATTGATCAGAGAGACAAGTACGTTGGTGTGTGTGCACTTTACGTATTGCACTATCAGATATTTAGAACTGCAGACAAAAAGTTGTTCAAGACTCTGTTAGATGTTTGCAAGAAGGTAAGGCTAGTACTTCTGCAACTTTATTGTGATGTAAGTTAAAATAAAAGTAAAGAGATTTTTTAGTAGTACAAAATGAGAGCATCTTGGGTTTTACACATTTCTTCTGCAGTAGGTCTTAAATAATTATATATAAAAACTGAGCAGTGCAACTGTAATGGTAGATCTCATAATTCCTTTATGGGCCCTTGATTGGATTAATTTTCTCCAGTAATCTCCATTTGACAATGAGACATGAAACGCCTTGCATTCTTGGATTTTTTTTTTATGCTCCTGATGTTCTTCGTGTTTCACTGTTGCAGTCATCACATTTGGGTTATCCCTGCCAGGGTAGCCCTCGGCCAGCCCAAATACCAGAGGCTTAGTGTTTCTGCGTCAGTTGCTGTCACTTCAGGACTGACGTCAGGTCATCAGTAGTATAAAGTAAGGCAGCCGACGCCATTATATCAGTCTTTCTTACCGTGGACCCCAAAGCAGAAGCAGTTCACACGAGTGCCTGTCGGTCACTACCTGAGTTTCGTCTACCAATTTGAAGCTGTAGTCTTCTAAAGCTAAGTACCCCATTGGAGATCCTTTTTTCTTGCACTAACCGATGTCAGAAAAAGTTAATAATTGTCTCACCTGTGGAATGCAAATACCACACTGAGACTTTCATTCTTAATGCGTCACTTATTTAGACCCAGACCACGACATCCCCCGCTGTCGCTTTTGTGCTTTGTTCAACACCAGAACTGTCCATCGTCGGGCCCTTATTGTAGCTAGATATTTTTGCCTACAGTCCTCGAACTCCGATATGGCTTCGGTAAACCATCTGACAGCAGATCTTCCAAAAAAAACGTAAAGATAAAGACAGAGAGAGACCGCACAGTTCCAAACCTACCGACAATGCTTACGTTAAGCTAGTTGTCAGTTCTCTGGTCCTCAATGAGGTGCTTTCGCAGCCCCTGATGCCCACTTCTGTGGATTTGCAGGCTGCTACCGAGACCTTTTCGGAGTCTGGTATGCTGCAAAACTCTTCTTCGACTAAGGATCCTACGGTCGTCTGTACCTTGGATGGGTTTGGAGCCACTGAGCAGCCACCGCCTTCCGAGGAAGTCCTTCGCACTACCGATTCTTAACACACACCGACTTCTTCTTTCACGACTACCATTCTTTCGAAAACTACTGAGTTTCTTAGGCCCAGGATATAATCCACACTCAAGAAACCGACAGCCCAATCTCAGGCACCTGCTTCCTTGTCTCAGTCTGAAATGCTTAAAATGGAGGAAGACCTTATCATGCTGATCAGAGGAAGCCAAGCTACCCCCTCCAAAAGGAAGAGAGATCTGTCTGAACGAGAGTCAGATGACTGTGATGTATCTGAATATGAAGAAATGCAACCTCTCTCTACTTAAGAGGATTTTGATGCAGAGGATTCCATCCTTTCCACCTCTCCCCCAGAGAATTTTTCCTTTGGGGAAACCCTTCATACCTTAAGGGAGCATTTCCAATGGGAGAGTCAGGACTACCCTCGGTCTAAAAACAGACTCAGGGAGTTCTTAGATCTTCCACAGCACAGACCCTTGGCCATCCCCCCAGTCCTGGATGTTGTGGAGGATGTTTTCCTGGAATCCAGCTTGACTCCTAACACCCTTCCTCCTGCACCCAGAAAACCAGACAGGTACTATAGAGTCCCTGACTCACACAAATTTCTTTTTAAAAATCCTTCTGCTGACCCTGAGGTAATTTCTCAAGGGCCTAAAGGGATTAAAGCAACGTCTGCTAAGAATCCCCACACCCTCAGATAGGGATTCCCGAGCACTAAACAGATGGGGTAAAAAGTATACACCTCAGCTACTCTTGCTATCAGGTCACTAAATTGTCAATTCCGTATGCTAAAATTTCCGCAAGATACCCTGGAACTCTTCAAACAGAAAATGTCTTCCTTTCCTGCTTGTGCAGAATCTAAAGTGTTAACAAGAGTTGATGCATTCTGTAAGTCAAGTAACTAAACACACCTTGCACTGTGGTTTTGATGCCCTGGAAGCTTCTTGCAGGGCAGCAGTCACCGGATCTGTCATTAGAAGACATGCATGGCTTAAGGAGCAGCCCTTGCCAGACCATGTCAAATCTAAATTGTTGGATGCCCCCTTGCACAAAGACAACTTATTTGGCACTAAGAAGAGGTCTTAAAAAAGATGGAAGAAAAGGCTAAATCTATGCAGACAGTTAAGGATTTCTTACAGGTCCAGCCACCCAGGTTCAGCAGGCATTGTCCCGCCAAGCAGTGGTCCTTTCCTGCTCCCACTAAGCCAGTCCAGCCCAGACCCCCCAGACAGCAGCCACAAGGAATGCAGAGAGGTAAGCAGTAGACTACCTCCACTTCAAAACCAGGACATTCTAAGTCACTCCCTTATGGTAAGAACTCACAATGACTCACCACCCCCACCCCCTTCCTCTGCCCACCTTCACTTACCCCTAGGAGGAAAACCCTCCTTTCACACAAGCACCTGGGCCACCATTACCAACGACCACTGGGTTCTCAAAATATTGTCCCAGGGATACAGATTTTCTTTCCACACCCTTCCTACCCCAAAAGGGTTCCCAGTTCTACCTCCAAACCAGTGGGCAGAGGTGCAAAAGCAAGTCCTTTTCTTGCTGTCTATGAGGGCAGTAGAGCACGTCCCTGCAGAACAGAGAGTCCAAGCTTTCTACTCCAGACTTTTTCTGGTACCCAGAAAAGAGGGCACTTGACACCCCATCCTTGATATATCCATTCTAAACACCTTCCTGGTGATCCCAAAATTCAAAATGCTCACACTTCAGCAGCCTACCCATGCTCTCCAAGGATGCTTGGCTAGCCACCCTAGAACTAAGAGGCCTACCTCCATATTCCTATCAGGGAGTCATGCAGGAAATATCTCCGTTTCAGGGCAGGATCTCAGCACCTTCAGTTCTCTGCACTTCCCTTTGGCTTATCTACTGCTCCCAGAGTTTTCTCAAAATGTCTGGCTCCGGCCACTGCCTTTTGCAGACAAAGGAAAATCCAGATTTACCCATACTTAGATGATTGCCTAATTCAGGCAGACAGCCAGGAAAAGCTGCTCAAGCACCTGGCCTTTGTAAAGTCCCTACTAATCTCTCTAGGGTATACAATCAACAAAAAGAAATCCAAACAGGTGCCCACCCAAAGGATTATATTCCTGGGAGCAAGCCTGGACACAGCATCCCAGATGGCATTCCTTACACCAGAAAAGCAAAATTTCCTGACAGCCTACTTCTCTCAACTAGCCACCAGACCCCAGCTATCTACAAGAAAAATCCTGCAAGTTCTGGGGTTCATGGCATCTTGCATACTACTCATTCCATGTGCCAGACTGCATATGAGGAAACTTCAATGGTTCCTAAAAGGCCTTTGGTCTCAACACTGTCAAGACCTGGAGACTCTTATACCTATAATTCCTTGCCTCAGAAAAGATTTTCTTTAGTGGGCAACAGCATGCTCCCTCAACAAGGGACTACATTTCTCACCACCCCCCGCCTCCCAGACCCTCACCACAGAAGCATCAGACTATGCCTGGTGTGCACACCTGGATGGCAGGTGCATACAGGGCCAGTGGAGCCCACAGCAAGTCCTTCTGCACATCAACCAAAAAGAGATGATAGCTGTCCAGCACACCTTGATAGCTTTCTAGTCCCTTCTCTCCCCAAAGGCTCTCCTGATCAAAACAGACAACACCGCTGTAATGTGGTATATCAACAAGCAGGGAGGGACTCGCTCCTACCCTCTGTGCAGGCTGGCCATGACCCTTTGGCACATAGCCTCTGCCATACAGCTCTACCTGCTAGCACAATTCCTACCAGGTTCTCTCAACTCTCTGGCAGACCAATTAAGAAAAAGTCTTCTGGACCCACACGCGTGGCAGCTCAACAGAAGAACCTTCACCCTAATAACTCAGAAGTGTGGCACCCCGAAGGTTGACCTCTTGCCTCCCACACCAACCATCAGTTCTGCAAATTCTGCACCAGGGAGCATCACTGCATGACTTGGAAAGTGGATGCCCTGTCCTTCCCCTGGGTCAGTCTATCGGTCTGTGCCTTTCCACTGCTCAAAATAAAGGAGGAAAAACCAAGGAGAATTCTAATAGCTCCAGAATGGCCTCACCAGCACTGGTATCCTTTGCTGCACAGCCTGTCCCCATTGCCACCATGGCATCTTCCTCAGATTCCAAACCTTCCGACCCAGAGGGAAGGGGAATTCATGCATCCCCAATTGCACACACTCAGTTTGACAGCTTGGCTTATTCCCTAATCCCTGATCAATCTGCCAACCTCATTAAACAGGTTCTAGAATGTTATACGTGAGGCCAGACGCCCTAGCACCAGAAAGTCTTATGCTGACAAATGGAAAAGGTTCTGCACCTGGATTCAGGCAAAGGGAGCCAATACGACACAGCCCTCCCACCCTCTCATCCTGGATTTCTTAGCTGACCTGCTACACAGTGGCCTGTTTTTGCTCTATTAAAATTCATGCCTCTGCTATCTCTGCTCATTTGCCCACTGAGCAGCCCCTTTCTCACACCCCTTGATCAAACAGTTCCTAAGAAGGGCTAGCAACTTAGGCCACCCAGAAGAGCACCAACCCCAGCTTGGGACCCTAACTTTATGTTGGAAAAGCTCACCCTGCCCCCCTTTGAACCAGCTTCTTCTGCAGAGCTAAAATTTCTCTCCTTTTTTTTTCCTTACGGTAGGGATGAGGAAATTTGCCCTTTCCCCACTGTAATGCGATCTTGGAGTTGGTACATATAATTAGTGGGGGGTGTTGGGGGCTGAGAAGGTTTAGATGAACAGCATTTACGATGTAATGCCATTTTATGCGTTTACCATTCGATGAATATACATAGACCCCCCTGAACACTTTGTACTGTTCCCACATGTTCCATTTATTTGTGTAATTTGTACCTTCCTTTTTCTAAAGATCCCACTTCCAGTTCTTTTGTTTTGTTTACAGTGTTCAGTACTTCTGTAACTGTATTAGATTTTCATTCCCAAGTTTTAGTAATTGTTTCTTTTCTTGCAGTCAGTATCATTAAACTTAGTAAGCCCTTACTATGTCTAGACATTTCTGATCCTGTATATTGGCTCAAAAGAATAATTTCCTTTGCTACAGCTATTTATTCCTCCAATATTTTAACAAAGTATTCTGTAGGGAGTTTTTAAAATCTGCCAACTTGTTACATTCCTGAAATTTTTTTCCCAATCACCTTTATCTTTCCCATTACACCTCCTGCATTTGCTATGTTCCTGAGGAAGAATTCTCTGAAGTCTACTTGGAGATATTAATAAATGCACAAACACTTCCAAGCAAAAATGCTAAACCTTCTGGACTATTTTGCATACTGGGGAGCCATATAGATGTCCTTCCATTGTTCCTTTGTAAAATGCCTTTTTAGTCTTTTTCCATTTTTTTAATGCCCTTTAGTAGATTCTTTAAGTTATTAACCAATATATATGCCTTTCTAATTTTCAAACTATATTTTATATGACCTTATTATCCTTTTTAAGAGAGAATGTGCACAGCAGAGCAGTACGCCCCTCATTAGTCTAAACAAGCGAGTCAGAGAACTAGTTAAGTCTCTGAAAACAGACTTTGAGGTAAAAATAGATTCCAAAGCTAAGGATAACCATAAGGCATTTTCAGTTATGTCCGCATTCTTAAGGGCAACACCCAACAGTCTGTGGAATTAGTTGTAGATGGCATCACCTATATTCAGCCAGAAGACGTAGCAAATCTGCTGGCTGACAAATTCTGCTCAGATTTCACCTCTGCCTCACCCCCAGTTCTCCCCTATGAAATAACCCCCACCACTCCACAGCCACTTATCACCAAAGAACAGGTTGCCACTGCACTTTCTAAAGCTAAAAACTTGGATTTATTGAGACCCAAGAGTATACCAGGTTGCCTCTTAAACAGCTTAAATCAGGACTTATAAGGCACATTAGGACCTCTGTTTAGCCGCAGCCTTTGGGCTGGCTTTGTCCTGATAGAGTGGAGAACAGCAACAGTCATCCCTCTACATAAAGGAGGACTATCTACTGACCTGGGAAATTACAGACCATTAAGTTTGACTAGTTTTTATGTAAGGCCATGGAAAGAATAGTCATGGACTTAATAAATAATGACACAGGAGACGTCCAAACACTAGACCTGTTCCAATTCAGCTTTGTCAAGGGCAGGTCATGCCTACTGAATCTGGTGTATTTCTTTGAGAAAGTCACTGAGGCCATGGATGATGCTAAAACAGTGTATAACCACCTACCTGTATGGCCAAGGCATTTGATGCGGTTTCCTACTCAGGTATTATAAAGTCATAAAACTGGGCATAAATCCCTATGGCATCAGATGGGATACCCAATTGCCTCATGGACAGGACACGTGATTAAAGTGTGTGAATCCAGAACTAGCAAGAGGCCATTTACTAGTGGTGTGCCACAGGGCTCAATACTGGGACCACTCCAGTTTGGAATATACTTATCTGAAGTCAAGGCAAATGTGGAAGGCCTCTGAATGACAAAGTTTGCCTACAACTAAAAGCTGCGGGCAATCATCCAATCCCCCAATGATGTAGATGTCCTTTAGGATGGTCTAGATCAGACAAGTGATTGGTGTCAGAGCCATGGCCTAAAACTAAATGCAAAAAATGCATTATCATACCCTTTGGGAACTCAAATACACCTACAAATTACAACATCAATACCACACCCCTTAGAGTAGACTCAGAAGTGAGAGATCTAGGTACACAGATTATATAGCCTGAACTCTGACAGACGTGTCCGCAGTGGTGAAGAAATACTTTTATGTGGCACAACTTATAAGTAAAGGTATGGCACCTAGATCCAAGGAAGTTAGTCCTGCAGTACTCTGCCTTCATTAGACCAGCATTCTAGTACAGTGCGCCATTTGGCATGTACTTGACTAGGCACTTACAGCAGCTGGAGTAACCTCAGAGGTTTCTCACAAAGAAAATATGGGGTGTAAACAACATGAACTATGCTGATAGTCTTTCTCCTACCGACTATTAAGGAGTGACCTATACCTGACATACAAGGCACTCACAGATCCAGCCCAGATGGAGCTACTACACATCTGCAAGTCAAACAGCATGAGGGCCACCTGATCTAGGAATCTAAACTTAGACAGCGACTCAAAACATGCTGGCAAGACAGATGTGTCCTGGAGATTCCCCCCTTCTTTGAAACTGGTTTCCTATTCATGTTAAGCAGAGGCCTTCACTGACCCTCTTCAAATGCAATTTGGATCAGTGGATAGGAATTGCAGACTCACACTCAGGGTAATGCCTCTGTCCATTATGGACAGTCCCAGTCTGTGAGATACTGAATGCCACAGCCAGAAATCCATTCCATTCTCTTGCCCCTAGGGACCATATATTGTGTGAAATTGGGATGTTAAGTTGTCAATCTTGCCTTCATTCTTGCTGGATGGGTTCGGAGCTGATCCTCGGCTCTGACTCGGCACTTGCTAAGCTCGAGAGCTAATTTTACCAGCTCGAGGCAACCCTATATCCCATGATGCAAGGCAGAGACTACCTAGATCTCATTTGCCGCTTCGCTAATGAGGTGCCTCTTTTACCAGCTCTAGGTAAGTTTTCTTAATAATAAGACTTTGTCTCATCCCTTTTATTTTTCATAACCTTAGTTGTTTTGTGAACCTTAATGTTTATTTTAACCCTATTCCCGTTAGTGTTCCCTTTTTTTCAGGTTATTTATCCCCTTCCCTAGGTTAGGCCTTAGGCCTTTCCCTTTCCTAATTTTTCCTGTCAGGGATTTTTGTGTCTGTTTGAGTGTGTTGTATCCCTGTTTAGTTTTAATTTTTGGATTGGGTGTTATTTGTGTGTGTGTGTCTGTGTTTTTCCTGTCAACTTGTGTTTCCTCGACACAGCTATGTCGAAGGACACAAAGGTCTCAGGCTTCAAGAAGTGTGACTCGTGCTGTCAGAAGATGTCTCTGACAGACGGTCACACTTCTTGTGTTTACTGCCTGGGACCTCTGCACCTGCAGGACTCTTGTGCTATCTGTCATGCCTTCAGCCCAAGAGTCCTGCAGGAGCGCAGAAATAAGTTAATATTGAGGGGCTTATTAAAGCCAGAGAGCTCCCCGACTAAGTCGGCTCCGGGGAAGCCCTCGAAACCTGTTAAGCCTTCGGCTGCAAGTCCCAAGCCGTCGGCTACTGGTTCAACTTCTTTAGTGTCGAGATCGGCTCCGGCCGGAGCCGATCCTTCCATTCTAGAAGGCACAGTATCGGCTCCATCCGGCACCGATACTGCCAGATCTGGACACTCTGTGTCGGCTCCGGCTGGAGCCGACGTATCCTCGGCTCCTTCGGCTCCACCTATCTCTAAAAAGAGATCTCGATCCCCCTCATTGGAATCGATACGTTCGGCTCCGAGATCACCCCTGCTCTCGGAGCGGAGCCATCTGAGCCGTTCTTCTCGGTTGTCCAGGCTGTCTGATCACGACCTCGAGAGAGTGGTGAGTAGACTATTAAAGTCTCAGGCATTGGCCCAAATGCTCCATAGCCCGTCTCAACAGACGGTAGCTGTTTCACATCCACCTAACATTCCTCCTTCGACTCTCTTACAGAGCTCGGAGCCAGAGCTCCTCGGAGCCGTGACTGTTGTAGCTTCGGAGCCGATACCACCCCTTTCGGCTCCATCGTCCTCTGCTCCGATTTCCTCCTTGAGGCCTTCATTGGAGGGATCCGGGCGTCTGGTCTCTCTCATCGGCTCCGAGGGGGCGAGTGGCATCGGACCCTTGTTCGACCCCGTTCTCCCTCTCGGGGCTTCGGCGTTGGTGAGCTCAGCCCCGACATCTGCCTCGGAGCCTTCCCTCTCGGTGAGGCCTGGAGTTCCTATCTCTTCGGAGCGGGAACCTTCTGGTCTCTCTGATGGGGGAGCCTTCGAGGTGATGAGGAGTATACTAGCCCCTGGGCGTAGTCAACGGTCAGTTCCATCAGCTCCTCCCACTACAGTGCCTGCTGACGTCTCTTCCCACTCTCTTGCTCCCGGACCCAGAGATCCAATGCCTCAGGTTTCCCCATTGGGAATATCTTCCTCTTCCGAGGCTTCTCATGATCCGTCAGGTGAACCTCCGCGTAAGAGGACATGTAAGAGGAAACATCTAGACTCCCCCGAGTCTATTACATCTGATACTGACTTGGATGAGTCGGAGGGATCCCCAAGGTCCTCCTCTGAGGATGTCTCTTTTTCAGACATCCTTGAACTCCTTAAGCAGAGGGGAAACTGGCCCTCCCTTAATCCTTCCGAGGACGGGTCAGTATACCTGGAGGCATTCGGATCTCGACCCTCCACCTCCTGGGTGTCTCCGCCTTTCGACCCTCTTATGGACGTAGTGGCTCGGAAGGCGGGGATGGCCCCGGATTCGGTGGAACCTATTCCTAGGAGGCCTTCTAAATTCATTACGGCCCCACCAGATAGGCAATATTTGACAAAAGGTGTCCCGGTTGATGCCATGGTGGTGGCTGCAGCCACCAAGAAGGAACTAGCTGATCCTTCAGTACCTGTCCATCCTCCTAACAAGGATTCCAGGACTATGGACAGGTACGGCAAGCGGATTTTTTTCTTCAGCGACCTTTGCCATGCGATCGCTGAACTACTTGTGTCACTTCACCCGCCTTCAAAGAGATGTTCTTAAAGAGTTGGGAGAAGTTCTACAGGATCCGTCAGCTGCTGGGTCTCAGGACAAGATTAGCTCACAGCTAGGAATCCTTAACTCCGTTAACTCCTCCATGCGGCTCATTTCTTATGCAGCCGATGGAGCGAGTAGGGCCGCAGGAGTGGCTTTAAGGCGTCAGTCCTGGATGCGGCTTTGTAATTTTGCAGACCCCTTCAAGGCGTCCTTCACACACTCCCCTTTTGATGGCTCGACCTTGTTCGGGCCTCAAGTGAAAGACACTTTGAGTAGATGCGAACAAGATGGCAAGACTCTTTCTGCCGTAGGAGTCCGTTTCTCCACCCCTTCAAGACCTTACCCAAAAGGTCAGAAGGGAGGGAAGAAGTGGTTCCGCAAATCTCAAGGAGTCACGCCTGACGCACGAGGTCAGTTTACCCCCAGAGGCAGAGGGGGTAACAACAACAACAGACGCTGCCCTAGGGGCAGAGGTGGTCCGCAGAATCAGGGTAGCAGAGAGCCTCTTTCTGACAAACCCTTCCAGCATCCCTGAGATGTTGCCTGATTGTCCACCTTTGGAGGCAGTCGGGGGAAGATTATCGCTGTACCTGGCTTTCCCTTTCTCAAGACAAATGGGTACAGTCGATTATATCCGAGGGTTACAAAATTCCCTTTATTCAAACCCCAATTCAGCAAAAGGGAACCCTTCCAGACGTTCCACCCGGTCTAAGGGAACTAGCAGTACCAGAGATATCAAAACTGCTAGCAAAAAGAGCCATCCAGCTAGTCCCAGCAGACCAAATAGGATCCGGAATCTACTCAAGGTTCTTTTTAGTACCAAAAAAGACAGGGGACTGGAGACCAATATTAGATCTGAGCAAACTAAACAAGTTTGTGAAGAAAACAAGATTCCGGATGGTCACGCTTCAGTCCATTCTACCCTTTCTGGGCAAGGACAATTGGATGTGCTCGGTAGATCTTCAGGATGCATACTATCACATAAAAATTCACAGGCGCTCCAGAAGATTTCTCTGCTTTTGGCTTGGGACCAGTCACTTCCAATTCAGGGCCCTGCCCTTTGGACTCACTACAGCCCCCAGAGTGTTCACCAAATGTATGGCAGCGGTTACGGCTCACCTGAGACGTCAAGTATTCCAGGTGTTTCCATATCTAGACGACTGGCTCCTCACTGCCACCACCAGTCATCAACTTCTCCAGGCCAGAGATTACACCATTCACATTTGCAGAGAGCTAGGGATTTCTATAAATTTCGAAAAATCTGCCTTGTCGCCTTGTCAATCTATTACTTTTATAGGCGCAAAATTGGACACCGTACAACTTTCAGCAAAGTTAACAGACCAAAGGATCCTGGACATTCAAAGTCTCGTCCAGGTGATTCTTCTCAGCTACAAAATTCAGGCCAGATTTGCTCTGAAAGTTTTGGGTCTTATGGCAGCCGCTATAACACTTCCTCCCTTCGCCCGTTTTTACATGCGTCTTCTACAATGGATGCTATTTGCCCAATGGTCCTTTCAACAACTACCCATGCATCACAGGATCATAATAACTCCAACTTGCAAAAGGCATCTGACCTGGTGGATATCGTCCCCTCAAGTCCATCAGGGCAGACCCTTTGTTCCTCCTGCCCCGGTCACCACGGTTACATCGGACGCCTCCCTGATCGGGTGGGGGGGGGGGCATTATCAGGGCAGGATGGTCCATGGCACTTGGCAACCTTTCGAATACCATCTGCACATAAATGTCCTAGAGATGAGAGCAGTGCTTTTAACGTTGCAAGCCCTCAACGACTCTCTTCCCCTGGGAACTATTGCAGTCCAAATGGACAATATGTCCGTAGTGTGGTATATCAACAAACAGGGCGGAACCAAGTCCTATCCA
>NC_056745.1:330183481-330223481 GCF_019279795.1 Protopterus annectens | reverse complement strand
ACTAACTTTAAATCAGTTTAAGTTAGTTTAAATTAGTTTAAATTACCTTTACTTACTCTACAGTGTAATCGGTGTGTTTGCGTTGAGTGTGATTGCACTTGTTTTGTGTCATGTCTAAGGATTCGAAGGTCTCAGGCTTCAAGAAGTGTGACTCGTGCTGTCAGAAAATGTCTCTGACAGACGGTCACACTTCTTGTGTCTACTGCCTGGGACCTTTACATCTGCAGGACTCTTGTGCTGTATGCCATGGCTTCAGCCCTAGAGTCCTGCAGGAAAGAAAGAACAAGCTTATTTTATGGGGCTTGTTAAAGCCTGAGGGTCCCCCGACAGCATCTTCGGGCAGACCCTCTAAGGCTTCTAGGTCTTGGGGTCCAGTTACTGAGTCGGCACCTAAGACTTCTAAGTCTACTCCTGCATCGGCTCCGGCTGGAGCCGATGAGACTCTAACTTCCACTTTGGTGGTTCCCTCGGCTCCGGCTGGAGCCGAGGTTTTGGAAATTGCTAAGTCGGCTCCGATCAGGCTTTCGGAGCCGACCTCTAGGAAGAGGTCAAGGTCACCGTCCCTCGGCTCCGTTCATTCGGCTCCAGCTTCTCCCCTGCTGTCTGAACGGAGCCATAGATCGCACTCCTCTAGGTCTTGAGGCTTTGGACCATGACCTTCAGAGGGTAGAGAGTCGACTTCTTAAGTCCGAGGCACTGGCCCAGATGCTTCAGAGCCCGACTCATCAGTCGATGCTCAACCCTATTTCTCAGAATATTCCTCCTCCGACTCCTTTGAGCTCGGAGCCGGGCTTCGGACCGAGACTGTGATACCGTCGGAGCCGATACAATTGTCTTCGCCCGCTGCCGGCTCCGATTTCTTCCTTGGAAGAATCTCGGCGCCGGACTTCCCTCGTCAGCTCCGAGGGGGTGAGTGGCATCGGACCCTTGTCCGACCCCACTCTCCCTCTCGGTGCTTCGGCCCTAGTGAGTTCGGCTCCGACATCGGCCTCGGAGCCATCGCTGTCGGTGCCGAGGGAGGTTTTCAGCTTTTCGGAGCGGGGACCTCTGGCTCTGCCTGACAGAGGTGCGTTCGAGGTGATGCGGAGTGTGTTGGAACCTGGTTCAACTCCACAGTCGGCTCCGTCCGCCTCTCCCTCTTCGGTGCCTCAGGTTATGTCTACTCACTCCCTCATCCCAGACCGCAGAGAGCCAGCTCCTCAAGAATCCCCTGTGGGGATCTCATTCTCTTCCGAGGCCTCTCCTGAATTGGCAGGGGAGCCCCCTAGGAAGAGAAAGTGTAAGAGGAAGCACATAGACTCACCTGAGTCTGTCACCTCTAACACAGATTTAGAGGATTCCGAGGGTTCCCCACGTTCCCCTTCTGAAGATGTCTCTTTCGCAGACATTCTAGAGATCCTGAAACAGAGGGGAAATTGGCCAGCCCTTAACCCTTCGGAGGATGAATCTGTGTATCTTGAGGCGTTTGGCTCTCGCCCTTCCACCTCCTGGGTGTCTCCCCCCTTTGACCCCCTCATGCAGGTGGTAGCTAAAAAGGCTTGGACAGCTCCTGACTCTGTGGACCCTACCCCCAGGAGACCTTCAAAGTTTATCACAGCACCAGCAGATAAGCAATTTCTGACTAAGGGAGTTTCTGTGGATGCTATGGTGGTAGCTGCTGCCACTAAGAAGGAGCTAGCTGATCCTTCGGTGCCTGTCCGTCCTCCTAACAAGGAATCTAGGTCTATGGACAGGTACGGGAAGCGGATGTTTTCGTCAGTGACCTTTGCTATGCGTTCGCTGAACTACCTCTGTCATTTCACTCATCTTCAAAGAGACCTGATCAAGGAAGCGAGTGAGATGTTAAAGGATCCTACAGCTGCGGGTTTTCAGGATAAGATGAACACTCAGCTGGCTACCCAAATTCTATAGCTTTCATATGCGGCTGATGGAGCGAGCAGAGCCGCAGGGACAGGTGTGGCCTTACGCCGGCATGCCTGGATGCGGCTGTGTAATTTTGCGGACCCCTTTAAAACGTCTTTCACTAATTCCCCGTTTGATGGATCGTCTCTTTTTGGTCCTCAAGTGAAAGAAACCTTGACAAGGTGCGAGACAGATGGCAAAACTCTTTCTGCCGTCGGAGTCCGTTTTTCTACTCCTTCTAGACCTTACCCCAAAGGCCAGAAAAGTGGAAAGATGTGGTTCCGCAAACAATCTCAAGGAACTTTGCCTGACGCACAGAGTCGGTTCCCCTCTAGAGGCAGAGGGGGGGGAACAATAATGGTAGACGTCGCCCTAGAGGCAGGGGGGGGTCCGCAGAACCAGGGCAATTGAGAAACCTTTTCCGATAAGCCCTTCCAGCATCCCTGAGGTGTTGCCCGACTGTCCACCTTCGGAGGCAGTCGGGGAAGATTATCACTGTACCCAGAAGCCTGGCGATCCCTAACTCAAGACAAGTGGGTACAGTCCATTTCCGAAGGCTATTCCATTCCGTTCTTTCGCATTCCAAACCAATCCAAAAAATCCCTTCCAGATGTTCCACCCGCTCAAAGGGATCTAGCAGCATTGGAAATTTCAAAGCTGCTTGCAAAAAGAGCCATTCAGCCAGTGCCAGCAGACCAGCAAGGATCCGGAATCTACTCCAGGTTCTTTTTGGTTCCAAAGAAAACAGGGGACTGGAGACCAATTTTGGATCTCAGTATCTTGAACAAGTCTATCAAGAAAACAAGATTTCGGATGGTCACGCTACAATCCATCCTACCCCTATTGGGAAAGGAAAACTGGATGTGCTCTATAGACCTTCAGGATGCGTACTATCATATAAAAATGAACAGACGCTCCAGGAGATTTCTCCGCTTCAGGCTGGGAACCAGTCACTTTCAATTCAGAGCCCTGCCCTTTGGACTCACCACTGCCCCCCGGGTGTTTACCAAATGCGTGGCAGTGGTAGCTTCTCATCTGAGATGTCAAGGATTCCAGGTGTTTCCATACTTAGACGACTGGCTCCTCACAGCTCCTACCAAGCATCTTCTTCTGATTGCCAGAGACTACACCTTTCGCATTTTTCAAAAGTTAGGTATCTCAATAAATTGCGAAAAGTCTGTTTTGTCGCCTTGTCGTGCTATTACCTTCATAGGCTAAATCTAGATACAGTCAACATGTCTGCAAGACTTACAGACCAAAGAATAGCAGACATACACAAACTGGTCTCCCTTCTGTTCCACAGCAACAGAGTCAAAGTCAGATTGGTTCTAAAAGTACTGGGGATTATGGCGGCTGCTATCCCTCTACTTCTTTTAGCCAGATTTCACATGAGAATCCTTCAATGGATGCTCTTCACACAGTGGTCATACCAGCAACTTCCGATGTCCCACACCATTGTGATTACGCAAGTATGCAGGAATCATCTTCTTTGGTGGATTTCTTCCCCCCAGCTCTTCCTAGGAAGACCCTTTGTCCTTCCCCCTCCGGTTGCTACTCTGACAACGGACGCCTCCCTGATCGGGTGGGGGGGGCATTATCAGGGCAGAACAGTCCAGGGCATATGGCAACCAGTCGAACGCCACTTGCATATAAATGTTCTAGAGATGAGAGCAGTGCTTTTAGCGTTGCAAGCCCTTCAAGACTCTCTTCCCTTGGGAACGATAGAAATTCAGATGGACAACATGTCTGTAGTGTGGTATATCAACAAACAAGGCGGAACCAAGTCCTACCCCCTATGTCGAGAAGCACTCAGACTGTGGCAATGGGCGATTTCTTCTCAGCGTTTTCTAATAGCAACGCACATTCCCGGGAAGTCCAATCTTATCGCGGACAAGTTGAGCAGAGCTATCCTCATGCCTCACGAGTGGTCTCTGAAAGATTCTATCTTGGAGAAAGTTTTTCTCAAGTGGGGTCAGCCTTGCTGCAACCTTTTTGCTACTCCCCAAAACAGCAAGTGCAAAGATTATTTCACCCTCTTCCCCTTACAAGGCCAGCCCAGCAGAGACGCTCTAGTCCAAGTTTGGCCCCGGGGACTTATTCCCTCCCTTCCCACTAATCTCTCAAGTGATACAGAAAGCTATCGCTCAGAAGGCCTCATTGATCCTCATTGCTCCTTACTGGCCTCGACAGGTTTGGTTCCCCTTTCTACATCAATTTCTGTTGGAGCAACCCTGGCATCTGGACCTAGTTCCAGATCTTTTGATCCATCAGTCGGGTCAGTTTCATCGCTCCCTCCCATCTTTGAACCTCACTGCTTGGTTCCTCCAGTTCCAACCTTAGCCAGGCTTCCTCAAATATCTCACACTGTTCGAGATATTTTGATAGCTTCCCATAAATCTTCCACTCGAAAGATTTATCTTAGTAAGTGGAAACGTTTTGCCTATTGGGCTCAAGGAAGGGACTTAGATCCTTTCACTGCTCCCATCCAAATAGTTCTTGATTTTCTAGCTGAACTCTTTCACGCAGGTTCATCTCATTCTACTCTCAAAGTCCAATTGGCAGCTATATCTAACTTTCATGTGGGCATTTCAGATTCTGCCATCATGTCTCACAAGCTTTGCAAAGCTTTTTTGAAGGGAGTTTTTCTTCTCAGACCTCCTATAAGAAATCCTCCTCCTTCTTGGGACCTTAATTTAGTTCTCACATCTTTGATTCTTCCCCTTCGAACCTGCAGCTTCCTGTTCATTGAAATTGCTATCCTGGAAGACTCTCTTTCTGGTAGCCATTACTTCAGCTAGAAGGGTATCAGAACTTCATGCACTCAGCAGTCGACCACCGTATCTATTGTTTCATAAAGACAGGGTGTCCTTACGAACCAATCCATCTTTTTTACCTAAAGTAGCCTCTGCGTCTAACCTAAATCAAAGCATTGACCTCCCTATGTTTTTTCCTAACTTTTCTAACAGGTCTGAACAAAAATTGCATTGGCTAGATGTTCATCGTCAGTTAAGGTATTATTTGGATAGGACCAAACAGATCAGAAAAACTGACCAGTTGTTTGTCTCTTATGCAGAAGGCAGAAAGGGACTTTCAGTTTCGAAGGTATCACTCTCCAGATGGCTAACATCTCTGATTTCCTTTGTTTATGAAATTAGACACCAAAAGCTGCCTAACAAACCTAAGGCCCACTCCACCAGAGCTTTGACTACTTCTATAGCCTTCCAAGACAGGCTGCCTATTGACACCATTTGTGCAGCGGCTACTTGGGCTACTCCTCACACTTTCATTTCTCATTATAAGTTGGATTTAGCTTCTAGACATAGAGCTAACTTTGGTTCCACTGTTCTCAAGAGTCTGTTCGATAGGCCACCGGGACAAGGTGCTAGGGACGCGTCCCATCCAGCAAGAATGAAGGCGAGATAGACAACTTAACATATAGAAGTTATGTTCTTACCATAACGTTCCATGTTAGTTGTCTTCTTCTCGCCTTCTTTCTTGTGCCCCACCCTCCTTCCCCCTAGCCTGGACAGACCTAGAGGAGTTTGATTGTGACCTCTCTTTCTACCACCTCTATTGCTATAGGTATATGCTCTGCTGTGCATATATTCCTTGATCAGGCTTCAGGTCACCTTCTTCCCTTCCTTTTTATAGAGGTGGGTTCTCCCATTTCCAGTAGTTCTGTTTTTTTTATTATTGGCTGGGCCTAGCTTACAAACGAGATCTGAGGTAATACCGCCTAGCATTGTGGTTTATAAGGGGAGCCTCGAGCCGGTGGATCCAACTCTCGAGCTTTTAGAGTGGCCGAGTCGGAGCCGAGGTCGGCTCCGAACCCATCCAGCAAGAAAGAAGGCGAGAAGAAGACAACTAACATGGAACGTTATGGTAAGAACATAACTTCTATTTCAGACCCATTCTGGATCTCAGTCACCTAAACCAATTTGTGAAACAGAGAAAATTCCAGATGGTCACAATTCAGTCCGTTTTACCTTTGCTGAGGAAGGATGATTGGAAGTGCCCCATAGATCTTCAGGATGCCTAATATCATATCAAGATAGCAAAGCACTCCAAGCACTCTGGGATATTTCTCTGCTTCCAACTGGAAGACAATCATTACTAATTCTGAACACTACCTTTTGGTCTTATTACAGCGCCCAGGGTGTTCACCAAGATCATGGCAGTGGCTGCTTCTGCTGGAGATCCAAGTCTTCCTGTATGTCGACATTTGGCTCTTTACTGCTACCCCCAATCTTATACTGCTGCACCACCTAGACCAGGTGCTCCAGTTATTACTGGACTTAGTGGTAACTGTGAATCCACCAAAATGTCACTTGTCGCCACCCCAGAATATAGAATTTATAGGATGCCACCTAGATGCCAATTTTCGAATAGTCAGTCTTCCCCAGTCCAGAGTTTTATTACTTTGCCTCACAGCCATGCAGGTGCTGCATCATACTTCACCACCAAAGAGGTTAGTTCTGCGTCTTTTAGACCTCATTGTGTCCACATTTCTGATTGTTCCTCTAGCCAGCTGCTGTACGAGAATAGCGCAGTGGATTTTAGCAGTATAATGGTATCAGTCCATTCATTCATTGCATGCAAAGATTCACACTGCTCAAGTTTCCAAACACATTTCTTGGTAAGTAGCATCTCCAGCAGTAACTGAGGGGCACCCTTTCCAATCAGATTCACTGGTATCAGTAGTAACGACGGATGCATCCCTTTGGGGGGGGTACTTCAAAGGAAGAATGACCTCTAAACATGACCATGTACCTTGGCTCATTCTTCACATCAGTGCCTTGGAACTGAGGGTAGTCCTCCTAGCATTGCAAGCATTCCAGGACCTCCACCCCTAGGGTGTGATTTCCATACAGAAGGACACTATGGCAGAGTATGGTACATCAACAAGCAGAGTAAATGCATTCTTATCCTCTATGTCAAGAGGTCCTGAGAATTTGGCTGTGGCCAATGTTTTCGCATCTCCTTCTAGTAGCAGGGCACATCCCATGGTTAACCATCGTGTTAGCAGACAAATTGGGCAGAACTATCCTGATGCCTCACAAGTGGTTCCTTAGTCCTACAGTGGCACAGTTGACCTTCAGTCACTGGAGCCAACTTTACTGTAACCTCTTTACCTCCTATCTCAACAACAAATGCAGTGGGTATTTTGCCCTAATCCCTCTACAGGGTCAGTCATCACAAGACTCTGTCTGATCTACATTTGTCTCTCAGGTCTCCTATATGCCTTTCTGCCATTGCCCCAATGAACAAATTCATACAGAAGCCATGAGAGTGCAAGGCCAAGGTGTTTCCCGATGCCCCCCTTTGGCCCCAGCAGACATAGTTCCCCTGCATGTGGACTGTTATAGTACATCCCAATGGATGTTTGCTTACTATCCAAACCTACTGACTCACTCATCTGGGCTGCCTCCTCCAGATCAGAATTCCATGAAATTAAATGCATGGTTCTTCCAATTTTAAATATAGCCAGACATGCCAGGCTTTCCCCTCCTGTAATCAGTATTCTTTCTGCTTCTCAGAAACCATCCACTCGAAAGATATATTGGAGCAAATGGATGACATTCTTTACTTGGGCCATTTCTAAATGACTGTATCCTTTTTCTGCACCTGTTCCATCCACTAGAATTTTTATCTGAGCACTTTGATAAAGGTTCCAGCTTTTTCACCGTCAAGGTTCAGTTGGAAGCTATTTCAAATGTTTATGTTGGACGTTAGGACATTCCTGTAGCTTCACTGAACATTTCTAAAGGATTTGTGAAAGGTACTTTCCTATTAAGACCACCCATTAGAGACCCAGCTCTTCCATGGGGCATCACCATTATGCTGCAAGCTCTGACTCGGTTTCCATTTGAACCTGCAACCATGGTAGCCTAAGATTTTCATAGTGGCAGTGACATCGGAGAGATGAATTTTGTAGCTACGGGTACTCTAATGTAAACCTCCCTACTTAGTTTTTCACAAAGATAGTGTTTTCCTTAGAACCGATGCAGCCTTTATTCCAATGGTGGCATCCAAAGTAAACCTAAACCAGTCCATAAACTTAACAGTATTTTCCCCAGATACTCAAAGGAGAATGCATGTTGCATATGTTAGATTTCCACTGACAATTCAGATTTTACATTCACAGAACAAAACAATTTAGAAGAAGACTATCAGTTCATTTAATTTCCAAAACCAAAGTTTGGGAGAGCAGTGGCAAAGTTTACTTTGTCGAGATGGTTGTCAGAGTGTATTTTTTTTGTCTGTTATAAGAAGAATTTACCCACACCAAGAAAGAAAAGGCTCATTCATTTAGGGCATGTTCTATCTTGGCAGCCTTCAACAGGAGACTGTCCATTGCTAACATGTGTTGCGGCCACTTGGTCTGTGGTATACACATTTGTGTCTCAATATAAGCTAGATGTGTAATACAGGTCATGTTCCTCCTTTGGTTCCACCTTACTAAGGAATGTCCTTCCTTGCCCAGTTTGACAGCCTGGGAATCTATCTCGTATGTTTGAAATGAATAAAAATAGACAATATTGGATATGAAAGTTATATACTTAGTATAACGTTGGATCCATGTTGCCTGATTTTTATCTTGTTCAAACTCCCTCCCTCCTGCCCTTTCTCGATTGTCACCTATTCTAGATGGTTGAGTTGACCCCTTAGTCCTTGTCTGTGCACAGTCATGTGAGTCTCTACCAATTTTTCCTCAAAAAGGTGGGGGTTCTGACTTGGGGGGGGGGGGGGTTTCAATCTGAGCAGCTATGGTGGAGTTCAGCATATATGGGTAGGGGAGGATTCAGAGCTCTGAATCTGAACAAGCTTCAAGAGTCTGTGCAGAGGTGAGATCCCGACAACCCGTATGTTTGAACCAGACAAAAGTCAGATAACATGGATCTAATATTATGGTAAGTACATAACTTTCATTTTCATTTTATTACCAAAATAAAGATTCTGTGATGTACATTCTGTATACTATTTTATGCATGCAATAATGCCTGACAAATATGGGTGTTACTGGGGAAATAACGCCCACGAATGGGTATTGTGAGGCTCAACATCATAGGAGGAGGACCTCTACAACCCCGGAAGAAGTGTGTGTGTGTGTGTGTGTGTGTGTGTGTGTATATACACATATACAGTGGATATAAAATGTTTACACACTTCTGTTAAAATGTCAGGTTTTTGTGATATAAAAAAATGAGACCACAATAAGTCATTTCAAAACTTTTCCTACCTTTAATGTGACCTATAACCTGTACAATTCAATTGAAAAACAAACAAATCTGTTGGGGGAAAAATATAAAAAATAAAAAATGTACAATAAGCTGGTTGTATAAATGTGCACACCTTTAAACTTAATAGTTTGTTGAAGCACCTTTTGATTTAATTACAGCATTCAGTCTTCTTGGGTAGGAGTCTATCAGCATGGCACATCTTGACTTGGCAATATTTGCCCACTCTTCCTTGCAAAAGTGCTTCAAATCTGTCAGATTGCGGGGGCATCTCTTATGCACAGCCCTCTTCAGGTCACCCCACAGATTTTCCATTGGATTTAGGTCTAGGATCTGGCAGGGCCATTCCAAAACTTTAATTTTCTTCTGGTGAAGCCATTCTTTTGTTGATTTGGATATATGCTTGGGGTCATTGTCGTGTTGAAAGGTGAAATTCCTCTTCATCTTCAGTTTTCTAGTAGATGCTTTTAGATTTTGGGCCAAAAGTGACTGGTATATAGGTCACATTAAAGGTGTGAAATGTTTTGAAAGGATTTATTGTGGTCTCATTTTTTATATCCACTGTATGTGTGTGTGTGTGTGTGTGTGTGTGTGTGTGTGTGTGTGTGTGTGTGTGTATGTATGTGTGCGTATGTATATAGGTACACACACACACACACACATATATATATATATATATATATATATATATATATATATATATATATATATATACACATACATACATACATACATACATACATACATACACACTGACACGTGCCTAGCAATTATAAGTTGTACACCTCACCCATCATTGTGATCAAATGAAAGAAAAATTCTTACATTACAAAGTATTGCAACACCCCCTTCCCCCTCAGCTATCCTCGAGTTTACAGAATGGTCTGATTTGTCTCCTTTATTTTCTGATAATTCATTGAGGATGACAGACAGTATACACAATATAGTTTCATAGTTCAAATAATACTTGTTGATGAAAAGCCTCTTCTGATCTGAATTCACATGGAAGGAAGTTGTGAGGTATGCTGTCTCTATTTAGGTTCATAGGTTCTCTCACACAAATTGATGCACGCTCACACGCACAGAATTTTTTGTTTGCTTGGTTTTTTTCATCTCATTAAACACTGCTTTTTTTAAACTGCTCTTAGCGAGGTTTAAGTAAACCGGCAAATATTTGTAATTGCTATTGCAGTTATTTATGCTAGTTGATTTGTTTATATTTTTTAATTAAATTTTATATTGTTTTATGCTCTTGGAATGCGTGTCCCAGGCTGATATAATTTTAGCACTGAGCAGCGTTTTACCTTTTCCAGGAAAGATACCACGGTATGAACAGAAGATGACTGACTAATAATCGGCTAAGTTTCTGGTGTCATTCTAAGGGGGGAGTAATATTTGTGAAATGGAGGGAGATGGTCAACAGACCACACTGCTTTGCCAGGGATGGTCTTCATCTCTCCCTGAGACGTAGTTTAAACCCGTGGACAGCACACAGGCAGTGCAAAGCTGTAATGCCTTCCACACATTTAGACCAGCTGCTGTACAGACAGGGACTAAAGGTAGAGACGTCTTGATTTACATCAAAAATAAATATACATCAAGGTTAGTCAAACAGGACTACACAGTTGAACTTCTCCACATTCAAATCACCATAGGCAAAATCCCATACCACTTCCTTGCAAGTAGTAAGGCCCCCTCTATGACCCAGGAAACCCATAACATGCATTTAAACTTAATAGAAATACTCACCATTCAACCCAGTACCATATTCATGGACGACTTTAATTATCCCGTTAACTGAATCATATATAACACCAAATGTGCAGGCATAGAGATTCCTGGATTTTCTAAACACACACTCCCTGGACCAAATTGTCTGTTCTCTGACCAGGGACGCAAACATACTGGATCTGGTCCTCACTAATATGGGAGAGTGCTGCACACCTCTAGTGTATTGTGTAACTCTCTGATAAGTTCAGACCACAAAACAGTCTCCTTTGAATTAAAAATAAAACCCTGAACCTTAGCTAACCCTGGAATGCTCAGGAACTACTCTAAGGCTAGCTTCCTTCTATTAAGTGATAACCTGCCAAACTTTCAAGCCCCCATAAACCCTGAAAACATTGCTTATGCAGAACATTTGACAGAAACCCTATACAAGTATGTTAATAGCTGCATAGAGGCAGCTGTACCCACCTGGAAGAAGTACAGAGCTGACTCAAAAAAACAAGTCACCCCAGTGGAATTACAACATCAAAAGGGTTGTATAATAGAAGGAAGAAAATCATGTAAAAAATTAGGAGATGCAACACCCAGCAGGATAAAATCACTCTCATCAAAAAAAAAAAAAAAAAAAAAAAAATCAAAGGACCAATAGAGTCTGCCAAAACCAGATTTGGGGTAAATTTGACCTCCCAGGCTAAAGACAACCACAAAGCATTATTTAGCTGTGTCTGCAACCTCAAAGGCAACGGGCAGTTGTGTGCGGGCTCATTGTTAATGGAGCCACATATACTGAGCCGGAAGATATATCAAACCTACTGACAGACAAATTGAACTCTATATTTACTCCTCTCTCCTTTCAACCTCTCCTCAGGAAATACCATCAAGTGCAACTCCCCCTACTATCACTATGGGACAAGTCCGCAGTGCTGTCTCTCTCTAAGGCCAGGAACATGGATGGACCCAGAGAATACCCCAGGATACCTTCCAAGTAACATGAAACATGACCTATCAGGCCCTCTGGAATTGCTATTTAACAATAGCCTCCAAACAAGCTTCATGCCTCATGAATGGAAAACAGCAACATTCATCCCTCTGCACAAAGGTGGGCTGTCTACAGACCTTGGAAACTGCAAACCCATAAGTCACACTAGTCTCATATGCAAAGCCATGGAAAGAATTATCATGGAAATGATCAATAATGACATAGGAAACTGCCAGGCACTGGACCAAAACCATTTTGGCTTTGTCAAGAGCAGGTCATTCCTATTCAACCTGGTGGATTATTGTGAGAGTGTCTCTGACACAATGGAAGGCAAAACAGTTCACACTTTCTACCATGACCTGGTCAAGGCATTTAACAAAACACCCCACTCACACATTGTTGACAAACAACTCAAGAGGTTGTATATAAACCATTATGCCAACTGGTGGGTAGCCAGCTGGCCGACAGACAGAACTCAGGAAGTTAGAACTAGGGAGTCCACCTCTACAAAGAGGTCAGTCACAAGTGGATTGCCTCAGGGATTGGTTATGGGACAGCTTGTTTTTGGCATTTACTACTTTGGTATCAAGGCCAATGTCGTGCGCTCCTGGATGACTAAATTAGCAGATGATTGCAAACTTGGAGTGGTCACAGAATCCCCCACCAGCACTAATGTTTTCTAGGAAGGGCTGATACAGACAAATATTTGGTGCCAGAGCTGTGGACTAAAACTAAATGTCAAGAAATGCATAATAATAACTTTGGGAAGTCATCCACCAGTGGTAACTGTCATATTGACAACACAATCATAAGAGGTGATCCAGTAGCCAGGGACTTGGGGACAAACACACAGTAATCTAGCCATTGACCATCAATGGTCTACAGTAGTGAGGAAATCATTCTGTGTTGTGCAATTTATAAACAAAGGTATGACATCTAGGTCCAAAGAGGTCATTGTTCCACTGTATTCGGTATTCATCAGACCTTTGAACACAATGCCCTGTAAAACAGGCACATCCAACAAATGGAATGTCCACAGAGGTTCCTCACTAAAAGAATACAGAGTGTAAGCAAAATGTCTTATGCTGACCACCTGAAGGCCTTATCCCTGTATTCTGATTCCTACAGGCTGTTGAGGGGAGATCTGTGCCTGGCAAACAAGGCATTGTCAGACCTTACCCTGCTGGACCTCTTGCATGTCCACAAAACAAACACTGAACTGCCCATTCTAAAGAATTCCCCCATGTTAAGCAGAGTTGCTCCCTAATCCAATTCAAGTGCAAGTTGGACAATAATATGTGGGATCAGGCAGTTCATCCCTGGTTTGGCACCTATGTCTCTAATGGACCCAGGCAGCCCATAAATGATTCAGCTCCCAGACCCCTGCTTGTAAAATTTCATTTCCCAAGTCCCTGCTTACACTTATCAAGGGTGCCAGGGTATCGGAACTCTTCAGAGATTTGGGATGCATGGCTAACCTAAAAAGGGCCTTGTAGTTGTTGGTGTAGTACACACCTATGAACCTATGTGCTCAACTTCCTTGATTTTATCAATGCAAACTCCTCTTCTTCTTTCGGCTGCTCCCGTTAGGGGTCACCACAGCAGATCAACTGTTTCCATTTCTTCCTGTCCTCTTCATCTGGATTCCGGCGTGTAGCTCGCAAGACATTACCCTGCGAGCTACATCGCCGAAACGGCAGTATCAGCACTTTGCGTAGTAAAGTGGCTGAAAAGCCGCTGCAACTATAATCTATGGACGGGCAGCTACAGCCGTACGGGATGTGTAATGCATTCCTTCTTCTCATGCAAGGAATGCATTTGTGTAATTATTTAATTACATAAATGCATTCCTTGCATAAGAAGAAGGAATGCGTTACACATCCCGTACGGCTGTAGCTGCCCGTCCATAGATTATAGTTGCAGCGGCTGTGCTTTTCAGCCACTTTGCACCACGGCAAAGTGCTGATGCAGCCGTTTGGTTTCGGTGATGTAGCTCGCAGGGTAATGTCTTGCGAGCTACACGCCGGAATCCTCTTCATCTTGCTCTGTCACACCAACCACCTGCATGTCCTCCCTCACCATATCCATAAACCTTATCTTAGGCCTTCCTCTTTTCCTGTTACCTGGCAGCTTCATCCTTAGCATCTTTTTCCCAATATACTCTGCATCCCTCCTCAGCACATGTCCAAACCAACGTAATCTTGCCTCTCTGGCTTTGTCTCCAAACCTTCCAACCTGGGCTGACCCTCTAATATACTTATTACTAATCCTGTCCATCCTCGTCACACCCAGCGCAAATCTTAACATCTTCAACTCTGCCACATCAAGCTCGGACTCCTGCCTTTTTGTCAATGCCACTGTCTCTAACCCATATAACATAGCTGGTCTCACTACCGTCTTGTAGACCTTCCCGTTGACTCTTACTGGTACTCGTCTGTCACAAATCACTCCCAACACTCTTCTCCAACCACTCCATCCTGCCTGTACTCTCTTCTTCACCTCTCTTAAACACTCACTATTACTCTGAACTGTTGATCCCAAGTACTTAAACTCATCCACCTTCGTCACCTCTACTCCCTGCATCCTCACCACTGTTCATCGTGTTTCACTGTTGCAGTCATGACTGTAGGGTTCTCCCCTGCTGGCAGGCAGTCCTCAGTCGGCCAGAATCCCAAAGTCTGGGTCCGGCGTCGGCTGCTCAGCCATGCTCCCTGACGTCAGAGTGCCAGGAGTACAAAGCTGACAGCCGATGCCATGTTCTCCAGTCTTTCTTGCCGTGCGGTGATAGCAGTTCGCAAGTGCCGGTCGGCTGACTCCTGACAATTTTTTTATAAACGTACTTCAGTCCAAAGACTTTCTTCTCCTACTCAAAGCTAAGTACCCGTAGAAACTTTTTTCTTGCTCCAGTCCGATGTCAGAAAAAGTTAATAATTTTATTTCATGTGGGAAGCAAATACCTCATAAGGATTTTCATTCTTACTGTATTCCTTGCTTAGGCCCTGACCACGACATAGCTAGTTGTCGGTTTTGTGCTAGATTCAATCAACGTATGATTAAACGAAGGTACGATTTTGCATTTCATTACTTCGGTAGGAGTTTTAATTATAAAATGTCGTCGGATACGGTTCTGGCTACCGGAGTTCACAAACGACGCAAGGATAAAGACAGGCCTCCGAGGTCCAAACACAAGCAGAGCCAGCTTCAGGTTCAGCCGTCATCAGTGAGGTGCTTTTGCAGCCCCTGTCGTCGGCCATTTCAGAACTGATGGCCGAAACGGACTCCCAAGAGGAGCCAACTAGGCCTTTGAATATTTCTGTTGCAGGACCTTCGGACAATGCTCCTTCGGATGGGTCCAGAGCCGCTGTGCAGGTACCGGCTTCCGAAGGGGTTTTCAGGCCTACTCAACTTCTAATAAAGGCAAAGCCAAAGACTAAGGCAAAGACTCCTTCCAAATCAAAGTCTGCAGCCCAGACCTCTTCTGATCCGGCACCCAAGTCTCAGAAACAGTTACTTAAGATGGCGGAGGATTTACTTACTATGATTAGGGGCTCACATCCCCCTCCAGATAAAAGGCCAAGGCAGGAAGTGTATTATGACTCCTCTGATCAGGCTTCTGTTTCTTCAGTTTCATCTTCTGACCAGGAATATTCTTTCCCTCCTTATGAGGATTCTGATGCTGAGGAATCCATTCCTTCAGCTTCTCCCCCTGAGGATTTCTCTTTTGGGGAAACTTTGCATGAAATGAGGGAACATTTTCACTGGGAAGGACAGGAGTACTCAGAATCTAAGAAAAGACTAAGGGATTTTCTTCTTCTTCCCCAACATAGACCCCTGGCTATTCCTCCTATTTTGGATATTGTGGATGATGCTTTTTCGGAGGCTAACTTAACTCCTGACTCTCTTCCTCCAGCTCCTGTTAAGCCAGACAGATATTATAGGGTTCCTGATTCCCACCAGTTTTTATACAAGAATCCTACTGCTGATCCTGAAACCATTTCTCAGGGTCCTATGGGGGTTAAGGCCGCTTCTGCTAAAAACCCCATTCCCACTGAGAAGGATTCCAGATCTTTAGAAAGATGGGGCAAAAAAGTGTACACTTCTGCTACTTTATCTGTTAGGGCTTTAAACTGTCAGTTTCATATGCTGAAATACCAGCAATTTCTTCTGTCTGTTTTAAAACAAAAGCTAACTTCCATTTCCGCCTGTGCAGATGATAAGGAATTACATGACTAAATGCATGCCACTGAACAAGTTGGAAAGCATGGTTTACACTGTGGATTTGATGCCTTGGAGGCTTCCTGTAGGGCTGCCGCCTCTGGCACAGTCATTAGAAGGCATGCATGGTTAAAGGAACAAAACTTGCCAGATCAAGTAAAAGCTAAATTATTAGATGCTCCTGTTCAACATAATGTTTTGTTTGGATCTAAAGCTGAAGAAGTGATAAAGAAGATGGAGGATAAGGCAAAATCCATGCAAACAGTTAAAGATTTCTTACAAGTTCAGCCACCCAGATTTAGTAGGAATTGGCCTACAAAAAATTGGTCCTTTCCCAATTCTGACAGGCCTCAGAGGGGTAGATACAGACGCTCCCGAGGAAGGCCTCAAACGCAAGCCTCTTATAGACCAAGACAGTGGACTGCTTCCACCCCTAGGGGAGGAGAGGACAGGTCGCAAGCTCATAGAAAACAGACTCAATGACTCCCTCTGTTGGGCTGCAGGAACTTCTTGCCTGGAAGCCCCTCTCTGAGGAAAACTTTCTCTTTTTCACCTAAATTGGACTCGTATAACCCAAGACAAGTGGGTTCTGGATGTGGTTTCAAGAGGTTACAAATTCCATTTTCATACCCTACCAAGACCAAGCGGATGGCCAGATCTTCCAAAACGTCAATGGTTAGAGGCCTTAAACCAGGTGGAAGCTCTCTTGGCTGTGAAAGCCATAGAACTGGTTCCACTTTCAGAGATGGGACAAGGGTTTTACTCAAGGCTCTTTCTAGTCCCCAGAAAGCAAAATTCATGGAGCCCCATTCTGGATCTGTCAGTCTTGAACACTTTTCTTGAGATACCAAAATTCAAGATGCTTACTCTACAGCAGCTACTTCCAATGCTGACCAAAAATGCATGGATGGTAACTTTGGATTTAAAGGAGGCATATTTACACATTCCCATCAAGCAAGAATGCAGAAAATACCTCTGGTTCAAGGCCGGATCGAGGCACTATCAATTCTCTGCGCTGCCCTTTGGATCGTCTACTGCGCCCAGGGTCTTCACCAAATGCCTGGCTCCAGTAGTAGCTTATTGCAGACTCAAGGGAATTCAAATTTACCCTTATCTGGACGACTGTCTTATTCAGACAGATAGCAAGGATGTCTTACTCCAGCCTCTAGAATTTGTTCAGAATCTTCTCAAGTTCCTGGGATTCACTGTAAACATAAAAAAGTAATATTTGACACCCTCACAACAGATAATTTTTCTGGGTGCTTTTCTAAACACAACAACCCAGATGGCATTTCTGACATACGAAAAACAATTACAGCTGGCTTCAATTTTCAAAACCTTGGCAACATTAACTCGGCTATCTGCAAGGAAATTCCTGCAGGCTTTGGGTTACATGGCCTCCTGCATCCTTCTTGTACCATATGCAAGACTACATATGAGGAAAATACAGTGGTACCTAAAAAGTGTATGGTCTCAGCATTGCCACAGTTTAGACATACAGATCACTGTCCTGCCTTGTCTTCAAAAGGAATTCCTTTGGTGGTCCAAGGCATGTACTCTAAACAAAGGAAAACCCTTCAGTCTGCCTCCAGCCACTCGGTTACTAACCACGGACGCCTCAGATTATGCATGGGGAGCTCATTTTCAGGGCAACTGTCTGCAGGGCCTTTGGACAAAGGATCAGAAGCACCTGCATATCAATTTAAAGGAAATGTTAGCCATTCAGAAAGCTCTATTGGCCTTCAGGAATCTTCTACAACCAGGACAACTACGGATACGGACAGACAACACCACAGTTATGTGGTACATAAACAAGCAAGGGGGATCTCATTCCTATCCCCTTTGCAGACTAGCCATGAATCTATGGAACACAGCTCTAGCTTGCAAACTGGACCATCAAGCTCAGTTTCTACCAGGGAAGCAAAACTTCCTGGCAGACAGTCTGAGCAGAAACCTGTCGGACCCACACGAATGGATGCTGGACACCGAAATATTCAAGATGATTACAGCAGTCTGGGGATGTCCTCACATAGACCTCTTTGCATCCCACCTCAATCATCAACTACAGATTTTTTGCACCAGGACATTCCACGAACTAGCTTGGAAAGTGGATGCACTATCATTCAGTTGGAGAAACCTCTCGGGGTATGCCTTCCCGCCTCTACCTCTTCTTCCACGGTGACTCTATTGTCAGACACACTGACGTCCCACTCACCAGGCTGAATAAAGAGAAGGTCACGGTGAGCTGCCTGTTGGGTGCTAGGATCCGACACATAACGCAAGCACTCAAGTCACTCCAAAGCAAATACAAATATGACTCGGACATTGTACATGCTGGTGTGAATGACCTGAGACGTACCTCCCTGGACTACATGAAAAGAGACCTAGAGGAGCTCTCTGATCATGTAGCCCAGGCTGGTATGACCCTGACCTTGAGCAGCATCTTACCCTCACATAGAATGATGCCACAGTACAAAGACAAAATGATCGATTTTAACAGTTGGCTAAAATTTTGGTGTCATTCAAAGGGGATCCAGTGTCTGTCAGCCTGGGATGACATGCTCGACAAGCCACGTTGCTTTGCTAGGGACGGCTTGCACCTGTCGCCACTGGGCTTTCGGATATTGGGAAAGGCTCTTGCCACCTCCATAGTGCCTTTTTTAGGCAAGGCTCAAAAGTCAAACCCACCCCCATAGACAGCACAAGGGACAAGAAACTAAGGGTAATGCTGCTAAACGCCAGAAGTCTTAACCTCAAGATGCACGCACTCGAAGCTCTTCTCAGTATGGAGAACATCGATATCTGTGCAGTGACAGAAACCTGGTTCAAGGCTCCAGAGAGCACCCCAGCACTACCAGGCTATACCTCGTATCATGCTTTTCGGCCCCAAAACCCGGACCGAACCACAAAAGGAGGGGGAGTTTCCATATTTATCAAGGATATCCACACCTCCAGGTTAGTGGCATTGCACGAAGTATCGGAGACCATCCATGTGCAACTAACAGTGGACAAGACTGCTTTTCAGTTTATAGCATCCTACAGACCACCCTCTCAAAGTCAGGAATCCCATTTGGCCTTCCTGAAAACATTGGTGAACATGAAGATCTCTCCGAACACCATTATATTGGGCGACTTCAACTACCCAAACATTGACTGGGAGCACTACTCAAGCCCCAGCACCTTAGCCCAAAGATTCCTGGAAATTATAAACTCAGATGCTATGGAGCAACTAGTCACCACTCCCACAAGAGGGGACAACATACTAGACCTGATCATTACCAACATGGGGACTCTATGCTCCACACCAGAAGTATATCCCTTATTGGTAAGATCAGACCATAAATTAATTTCACTGGATGTCCACATCCCGACCCCACCCCCAGCCCAGAAAACCACAGTGAAAAACTTCTCAAAAGCAAACTTCTCACTTCTCAAAACCGAAGTGGAATCCTTCAAGGCCCCAGGGCCAGTGGAAACTACAGCCCAAACTGCAGAATCCTATATAAATGCAATCTACGGACATCTCCAGGAATGCATGGATCATGCTATCCCAAACAAAACCAAGACCCAATCATCCAAAGGCAGGCGTCCAGTCTGGTGGACCCCTGCCATAAATTAACTGTACAACAGAAGGAGGAAGCTACTACATGATAGAGCAAAATCCCTAATAGGGAAGGCATCTCTGATCAGTACTAGCAAAAAATTACGATCCCTCATAAAATCCTCCAAGGCCAGCTTCGAGAGAAAAATTGCACAGGACACCAAAGACCATCATAAGGCTTTTTTCAGTTATGTTAGAAACCTGGGATGCAACTCCCAGACTTATTCTGAGTTGATTCTAAATGACAAAATATACACTGAACCCACAGACATCACCAATATCCTGGCAGGCAGACAGGTTCAGTGCAAACTTCTCCACCCCCTCCCCCCCAAAAGAGCAAGCATCTGTCCCGGCAGAGGGCTGCCTCCCAAACATCTCAGATGCTCAGGTGAAGGCTGCCCTCTCCAAAGCAAAAAACACTGCTTCCATGGGACCAGATGGCGTCCCAGGTTGCATCCTACATAAACTACAAGAGGAACTAATCCCTCAAATAAAACAGCTATACAATCTCAGCCTCACTACAGGATATGTGCCCACAGAATGGCGTACAGCAACAGTGGTCCCACTCCACAAAGGTGGAGCCTCTACGGACCCTGGAAACTATCGCGCCATAAGCCTGACTAGCTTAGTCTGCAAGGCTATGGAGAGGATCATCATGGAGCTCATAAACAAAGACATTGAGGACCTACAGACACTAGATCATACCCAGTTCGCTTTGTCAAGGGCAGATCCTGCCTTTTGAACCTGGTTGACTTCTTTGAAACCGTCACCAAAGCCATAGATGAAGGGAAGGTAGTCCACACAGCCTATCTGGACCTTGCAAAGGCATTTGACACAATACCCCACTCGGGCATCATAGATAAGCTATCCAGCTTAAATATAAACCCCTATGTCACAAGATGGGTCGCAAACTGGCTCAAAGACAGAACCCACAGAGTGAGAGTTGCTGGAGCCATGTCAGACTCAAAACCGGTCACAAGTGGCGTCCCACAGGGTTCTGTCCTAGGACCACTCTTGTTCGGTATATACTTTTCCGAGGTACAGGCACACGTCGGCGGAGTATGGCTCACCACGTTCGCAGACCACCGCAAACTGGGCCATAATCAACTCTCCAGCTGACACAAACATCCTTCAAAAAGGTCTCACAGAGACAGATAACTGGTGCCAGCGCCATGGTTTAAAGCTAAATGCCAAAAAATGTATAGTCATGCCCTTTGGCAAAAACAATGTGCCCACAAATTACCACATAGGCAGAAACCCATTAAGTACAGAGAAAGTTATTAGGGACCTGGGGACCCAAGTTGATGGCAATCTCTCCTTTGAAAACCACATTGCCAAAGTGGTTAGAAAGACCTCCTACATAGCCCACCTCATCACGAAGGGTTTCACATCTAGATCAAGAGAGGTAATCGTGCCTTTATTCATCCCTCATCAGGCCCATCATAGAATACAATGCCCCTTTTGGGATGTACCTTACCTGACACCTGCAGCAATTAGAAAGACCCCAAAAGTATCTCACCAAGAGGATCAAGGGTCTCAAACAGATGCCATATGCTGCTCAGTTAAAAAAACTCCAGCTCTACTCAGTTGCATACCGCCTACTTCGAGGCGATCTATGCCTGACATACAAAGCTATGTCAAATCCAGAATTAATGGACATGCTCCACCTCATTAAATCTAAATCCCTTAGAGCCACACGCTCGAGGGACTTGAACCTCAGCACAGAAATAAATAGAACTTGCTGGAGGGACAGGTTCATAACCCAGAGGCTCCCTTCGCTCTGGAATAGAATTCTAGTTCATGTGAGGCAAAGCACCTCACTAAATCTCTTCAAGAAGAATCTCGATAAGTGGATGGGGGATCGTAGGTTTGTCCCAGGGATTACTCCCGTGTCACTATTAGACAGAGGCACAGTAATCTAAACCTTAAAAAGGGCACAGTATACTCAAATCAAGGGGTGGCGTAAGCCATACAGAATCGGGCTAGGCTTATAATTGCCCCCAGGGCAGATAGCCTAGTATGAACCTATGAACCTATTATTAAAGATCAAACAGGACAAGCCCAAGATGATAATCTTGCTGGCCCCAAATTGGCCTCGACAGTTTTGGTACCCAACACTGAAAAACCTTTGTCTGGAGCCCCCTTGGGTATTACCACAGATTCCGAACCTTCTGTCCCAACACCAGGGTCAGGTTCTGCACTCCCATGTCAAAACTCTCATCTTGGCGGCCTGATTAATCCCAGGGTCTATGATTCATTCTCTCCTACCCAAGCAGGTTATGGATGTCATTTTAGAAGCCAGATGTCCTAGCACTAGAAAATCTTACGCAGGAAAATGGAAAAGATTTTGTTCCTGGATGCAGGCTCAGGATTCAGATCCTCTTATTCCTAACATTCCTCTGATTTTACTTTACCTGACAGACCTCTTACATTAAGGGTCTCTCTCTCTTTTCCATAAAGATACATGCCTCTGCTATTTCTGCTCATTGTAATTCAGACCCTCCAATCTTTTCCCACCAGCTCATGAAACAGTTTCTCAGAGGAGCTAAGAACTTAAGGCCCCCTAGATCTCCACCCATTCCTGCTTGGGATCTCAACTGTGTTTTGAAAAAACTCACCTTACCTCCTTTTGAGCCTGCTGCCATATCTGACATCAAGTTTTTATCTTGGAAGACAGCCATCCTGTTAGCTCTGACCTCTGCCAGGAGAGTTTCGGAGTTGCAAGCTCTCATGGCTGTGGAACCTTATATTATTTTTCATCAAGACAGGGTGTCTTTAAGGACTAATCCTACTTTCATGCCTAAGGTGGTTTCCAAAGTGGCTTTAAATCAAACTATTCACTTGCCAACTTTTTTCCCCACTCCTCAAAATAAGGGGGAAAGGATCTTGCATTCCTTGGATGTACACAGACAGCTACGTTTTTACCTGGACAGAACCAAGGACATCAGGAAATCAGAGCAATTGTTTGTTTCTTATGCTTCAAGTTCCCAAGGTAAAGCTATTTCAAAACAGACCATTTCTAAATGGATTGCTCATGGAGTCAGATTTTGCTATTCACACCATGGAAAGCAAATCCCAGGGAGTATACGGACTCACTCTCCCAGAGCTGCTGCCACTTAAGCTGCCTTCCTCAGGGGCGTTCCTACCAAGGACATTTTGGAAGCTGCAACTTGGAGTTCAGTACATACTTATTCTAAGCACTACAATCTACCTCTTTACTCTAAGTCTAGGGCAGGCTTTGCTTCTGCAGTCTTGCAGGGTCTTTTAGCCGCCCCCTCTACTTTATGACTACCTCCCTTTTATTCTGCTTTGGGATTCAACCCTACAGTCATGACTGCGACAGTGAAGACACTCGAACATCTACATTTATAGTAAGTGTACACAACTGTATTTTCCTCTGTCCTCCCTCTCATTCACACACATATATTCTGTCTTAGTCCTGCTGACCTTCATTCCTCTTCTCTCTAGAGCATATCTCCACCTCTCCAGGGTCGTCTCCATCTGTTCCCTACTCTCACTACAGATCACAATGTCATCTGCAAACATCATAGTCCATGGGGACTCCTGTCTGATCTCGTCTGTCAACCTGTCCATCACCATTGCAAATAAGAAAGGGCTCAAAGCTGATCCTTGATGTAGTCCCACCTCCACCTTAAACGCATCCGTCACTCCCATCGCAGACTTCACTGCTGTCGCACTACCCTCGTACATATCCTGTACCACTCTTACATACTTCTGACACTCCCGACTTCCACATACAATGCCACAACTCCTCTGTAGGCACACTGTCATATGCTTTCTCTAAATCCACAAAGACACAATGCAACTCCTTCTGACCTTCTCTGTACTGCTCCATCAACACACTCAGAGCAAACATCGCATCTGTAGTGCTCTTTCCTGGCATGAAACTATATACTGTTGATCACTAATCATCAACTCCCTTCTTAACCTAGCTTCCACTACTCTTTCCCATAACTTCATGCTGTGATTGATAAGTTTAATCCCTCTGTAGTTACTACAATCAAACTTACCCCAGTCACATAATATACTCCCCCAGTATTTGCAGCAATTTACTCTTTTTTTTTTTTTTTTTTTTTTTTTTTCCCCAACACTGCCCATGTCTGCTTCACCACCCATTCTCAAACTCTTTGATCATATTAGATCAACATCCTGCAGTAATTACTACACAATCCCATTTTAAGTTACCATCCAACCCAGCTACCTTAGAAGACTTCCAACTTCTTTGCATGTGCTGCTGACTTGAAATAGTTCAGGACTCCCCCCTTCCTCACACTTCAGTGACCCTATAGCAGGTACTGCTGCTTATACCCAAAGTTTGTACTCCCATCTCAACTTTTTCTCAGGAGCTCTGTTCCTATTCATCAGAAATACAAAGTTCTCTGTTTAAACTCGGTCTTAATGTCTACAGATGTAATTATGGGCCTTCATCAGTGAAGGATAACTATAAGGCATTAGTTAATTATGGACCTCATTATCAGAGACATAAGGCACCTAGATTCCCTACATCCAAATCATTTTAGCTTTGTTAAGAAGTAGAGCATGCTAATTGAACTTTGAGTTATTTAAGAGAGTCACAGAAGCACTAGTTGAAGTCCGTTATATGCACTCCGCTTACCTTGTTAGCTAAGGCTTTTAACACTTCACCTCACTCAGGCATTATTGAGAAACTACTCAGACTGTATATAAATCCCTGGAAAACCCGGTGGTTTGCCCTCTGGCTTACTGATAAAACCATTCTGTTATAGTAGGTAGCAAACTATCCTGGGAGTGACTTGTCATCAAGTAGGCCAAGAGCTGTGTTCTGGGACAGTTTATATTCGCTATTAACCTCTGTAATATCAAAACTGACAGTGAAGTCCTATGGATAATTGTACACGCAGAGCCATTATCAACTTTCCCACAGGCAGTGATATCCTCATTGAAGGGTTAACTTGGACATACCCAATCTGTCTAATTCAGAATGCTTCAAAATGTAACACTGTATAGTTTGAGAAATGAGGTCTCACACACCTACCATGTACATTATACTCTCCTTAAAATAGACAGTGTCACTAGAGACCTAGGCAACATTGTGAAAATACAGATCTCTTTTGACCTCCACATATCCACATTAAGAAAGCTTTCTGCATCACCTAGGTGATAACTAAGAACATCTCCTGTCAGTCCAAAGGGATCACCATAATCACCCACTCATTCCTTATTAGGCCCTTATCAGAAAACAGTAGGCACTTACCTGTCCAAGCACCTAACCCAGCTTGAAAAAACTTAGCAGTTCCTCACCAACATTCTTTGGTATGATCTCCTTAATACCAATAGCATCTGAAAGCCCTGTTGCTTGCCTGTCTTTTATAAACTGTGTATGGTGATTTATCCTTAGTCTACAAAGCTGTTAAGTACCCGATATTGTTTGATTTGTTGAATATCTGCAAAAACCCGTGGAAAAGCCAGCAGAAAATCAAGGGACCTAAGTCTGTGTCATAACATAAATAAGCCCTGCTTGCATGACAGATGTCTCCAAGAATCCCCCACTTCTAGAACAAACATCTACTTTTTATAAAGCAAAGCAATCTGTCACTATCATCAGATCTAATTTAGATGAATGGATGGAAAACTGCATGTGTTCCTCATGCCTAGGCTCCCCCAACCCTTATGGACAGAGGAAACAAGAAGTAGGGTGCACAAATGAGACTGCAATGGCCAGGCTTCAAATGGCATAATTGGTCTGTTGCCTAGTTGCAACCTGTGAACACTACCGTTTAAACTCTAGAAAATAATGGAGCAGCTGGGCATATAAAATGCTATTTTCTGTGTTAGATTCACATAATTATGTCTTGAACCCGTGTGTAATTGACTTTTTGTACACACTTATTTTATTTATATGTGTGACAACATGGTTGGTAGCCTGGTATCAGAACCCTTTTCAGCTATGACCTGGTCCATGAGCAGTTACAGTGACATTCCCTGACTGTTTACATTCAGCTTTGAGGACACTTGGTGTGTGGGGGGGGGCAGTGTCAAAAGTCAGATTTTTTTTGATTGATGACAAAGAGAATGGTGGCAATTTTGAGAATAATAAACAGTGGTATGTAGATCTGCTAGTTTAGTAAAATTACAAATTTTATGTAGGGTTTTTGAAGGATGTTAGTTTTGTACAAATTTCCTACAAGGGTGAGATGTAGGGTATATTTTAGCATGAGGCAGGTACTTGATGTTGTAGTAGTTTAGTGAGATTCAGGAATGTCATAGGGGGTAAGTTTGTTTGAGCAATTTAATGACGTACATTTCAGTGTGTTTTAGGAACAGGCAAGAGAGAGAGAGAGATCAGATGAATATTTTAGTGTTTGTAGTTTCCTTCAGGGTAGTAGTGATGCCCATCTATATCACTGTTGCAGTATTCCTTATGTAAAGGATCTCCTACCAAGGATAGCCCAACGTCTGACCAGTATACTAAAGCCTTTAGTATTTACAGGCACTGTATGTCACCCATATGCTTCCTGCACAAGGCATAGGGTATAAAGGTGATGTACAGATGCACACACTACAGTTCATCTTTGCCGCCAGTCTGAATGCCATTATTGAACATAAGTCTGAACAGTAGTTACCAAGCTGATTTTCAGATAAGTACCCCATTTGGGTCTTCTTTATCCTTCTGTTTTATTTTTCGTGTTGTTGGTTTTATGTCATCCAGAAAGGGAAACATGTCAGTGTGGGGAGCAGGTTCCCCATAAAGATATTCATAACCAGTGTCTTTTCTGTCTGGGTGCTTCCCACGACCATACACAGTGTTCTGTTTGCCAGATGTTTGTCCTTAAGACACTATGTAGTTGCCTCTCTTCCTTGTCTATTGACCTTGGAAACCAACATGTTAAGCTGTTTGGCTCAAGGTGCTGTGGCAAAGTATTCCCATTCTGAAGGTTGGCCATTGGCCAAGAAATAGGCCAAAACAACTCAGGTCTGATACAGCTGCTGTCCAGCCTCCCCAGATGTCTCTTTCAAGGCTAGTGAAAGCCTTGATAATCGTACAGTCATGGCTTCTGATTCCTCTGCTGCAACCCCGTTGGAGGCTGGCATGGAGCCAACTTCTCTCCCATCCTCAGAGGCTTTACAAATTCAACTGATTATTTCTGAGGAATTAAGGGGGATTCTGCAGATCTTAGTGAGGGTGGAGATTTTTAGTACACTTATTGAGTGTTGACAAGGGTCTGACCCTCCCAGGGTTTTTCCTGCGGATTTCCCACAGAAAAAGAAACAGAAAACCAAGCATATTTCCCCAGCAGTTAAGGATCCCCAGCATGAATTGAAGGATTTTACTTAGGGTTTTTTTTAATGCTTTAATGGCTTTAAAGTCTCCACAGGGGTCTCTGTGCCTGCCTCCCCCAGTCCCTTCATTCCTCTTAAGATGCCTAGGGAGCAGGGTTCCAAACGTTATTAGCCTACTCTTCTCAGATCCCTTCCCCTTTGGACTGTGGTTCAGAGGAGGAGGATTGTATTAGTCCAGCTTTCCCCTTTAGAGGATACCTTATTTGAAGATGCTGTCTCCAGTATGAGACAGTTAAGTGGGATTGTTCTCAGGCTTCTGATATCCAGAAGAGGAGGTATGAGCTCCTTCAGATGAGTCTGTCAAGCCTTTTGCTGTTCCTCTAGTTCTGCCTGCCTTCCTGGATACCTTTTCAGCAGTGTCTGTAGCCTGTGATTCTCAGCCCCCAGCTCCTAACAGACCTGAAAGATTTTACAAGTTGCTTGATGGTTGTAAATTTCTGTATAAATAACCTTCTGCTGATCTTTCTGTGGTGTGTGTTTCCTCTGACAAACCCTCCAAGCTGTTGCCCTGTGCAAAGCTGCTTCTTTTAGATAAGGATGGTAGAGCATGGAAAGGCTTGGCAAAAAGGTCTGTACTGCTGCCACTTTGTCTTTTAGGACTGTTAATTACCAGACTTGTATGACCAGGTATGTGTTGTTCCTCCTTTCTCAAATTTCTCAGCTGATTTCTGACCTTTCAAATTCTGAAGGGAAGGCTTCAGCCCTTTCTTTGTTGGGTTCTACCTCTCAAGTTGCCCATCCCTCTAAGTGCAGTTATGATGCAGCTGATGCTTCAAGGGCTGCCTCATCATGTTCTATTATGAGACATTACCTTTTTCTTTGTCTTCAGTCTTTACCTGATGACATATTAAGGCCAAGTTATTGGATGCTCCTTTGGATAATAAAAATCGTTTTGGTACTGCTGCTGCTAAACTTTTTAAATCTCCCCAGGATAAAGGCAAATTCTTGTAGGAGATTAAACATATTTTTGTTTCTCCTATTCTCAATTTCAGAGGAATTATCCTCCTTAATCTGTTTTTATTTGCAGACAAGTCTGTCCTCTGCCCAAGGATAAACAAAAAGGTTCTAGACGTTTACCTCTAACTAAATCTACACTTACTCCTGTTTCTCAAAAACCTCCTTTTCAGGATAAGCTAGGTTTCATTTGACAATTTTTTCCCTTTTCCCTCAGCCAGGTTCTCTTGTCCCTTCCAAATTGGTTAAGGATCACAGCAGACTCTTGGTTCTGTCCATTATCCACCAAGGGTATGTCAAGGTTTGGAAATCTCTTCCTCCCTTTCTGGACATCCCTCAACCTTCTTGAGAACAGCTTCCTCTCTTCTCAGAGGTGCTTTGTTCTGTTTTGATCCATGGTACCATTCAGGCTGTGCCCCCTGCCCAGGAAGGGAAAGGATTTTATTCCAGAATATTTCTGGTTCCCAGAAAGGAAAACACCTGGAGACCAATTCTGGACCTTTCTCAGCTCAACAGCTTTTTCTAGGTCCTCTTCCTTTCAGACATTGTCTCTTGAAACTTTATTTCCTCTTATTCTTCCCCAGGCCTTCTGGTCTCTCTGGATCATAAGGATTCATACCTTCATATCTCCATCCATCCCCCTTTTCAGGAAATGTTTGCAGTTCTCTGTTACTTTCTTGCATATTTGTCCTTTGACCTCTCTACTTCCCCAAGGTTATTCACCAATTGCTTCACTACTGTCTTTTTTTTTTTTTTTGTTGGATGAGAGCAGTTAAGGTCTTTCCTTATTTGGATGATCTGCTTATTTAGACCTCGCCCCTCGAGGTTTTTCGTCAGAATCTCCAGTTTACTTATATCTCTGCTGCGGAGTCTGGGGTTCATCATAAACTTTCAAAAGTCAGTCTTGACTCCTTATCAAGATCATGTTTTTCTTGGTTGCAGGATCAGACCATCCCCATACTGGCATCTCTGCCTGCCACAAGTCCATGTCTCTTATTGCCTTTTGTTTAGTGTCGTATTCCTCCTGGATTCACTCTTGACCAGGGATCTTCTCAGAGTCCTCCAGTTTATGGCTACCAGCATTCGCATGCTGCCTCTAGCCATGCTTCATATGAGAAAATATCAGTGGTACCTCAAGTCAGTGAGCTTCAACATTGTCCTGCTCTGAACTCCCTCGTACCCTTTGTTGTCTCAAGCTCAAGCTTCGGTGGTGGATTCATCACCTTTCTCTCAACCTGAGGCTTCCTTTCAACTCTCCAGTCCCAACTCAGGAGCTGTTTACAGATGCCTCAGACAGGGAGTGGGGAGTTTCCTTTGGCTCTGTCAAGGTTCAGGGTCTCTGGCCTCCTCATTAGAGGTCAGACCACAACAACATCAAGGAGATGAGACCCTTGCTTCTACTTCTTCAGGCTTTTCATACCCTTTTTCATCCTGGGCCCATCAAAGTTTTCACAGACAATACCACAATGATATGGTATGTCAGTAAGAAAGGGAGTACAAGGTCCTACGTCCTTTGCTGGCTAGCTCTTTAGATCTGGGATCTAGCTGTCCAGTATCAAGTGACTCTTCAGGCTTTACTTTCCCTCAGAGCACAGTCTTGTGGCAGACCCTTTGAGCAGGTCCAGCACACAAGCTTACTAATGGATGCTTCACAGAGATGTGTTCTTGGACATTGCCCATACATGGGGTATTCCTCAGGTAGATCTTTTTGCCTCTTCTCTGAACAGACAACTTCCTCTTTTCTTTTCTAGAGTCACAAGTCATCTGGCTCGAGAAGTGGATGTCCTATCTTTTCCCTGGAAGGGAATGTTTCTGTGCGCCTTCCATCCCCTTCCCATGCTTTAGAGAGTCTTACACAAGATCAGGCAGAACTTTTCCTAATATTATTGGTGACTGTTTTTGCGCAGACAGCATTGGTTTCCCCCTTCTTTCTTATTTGGCCAGGTTCAGTCACCACAAGTTAACTCACCAGGTGGACCTTCTCAGACAAGACCAAAGGCTTCATACCCATCTTCACTTGTCAACTCTTCAACTGACGCTTTGGGTGATGGAGTTTTAATTCCTTTTGGGCACCTTTTTTCTGAGTACATCCCACAGGTCCTGCAGGAAGCCTCCTACCAGGAAGTCATATTTATCCAAATGGAAGAGATTTCCTGTCTGGTGCCTCTGTCTCCATTATGATCCTCTGTCTGTGGAGGTTCCTCTGGTTCTCTCTTATTTGTGTGATCTCTTCCACTCTGGGTTGGCATATTCTTCTGTTAAAGCTCACCTATCAGCAATATCTGCTTGTCTGCCCTTGAATCCTACTCTGGCCTTTAGGCAGGGTTGGGAGAGTGGCCTAATGGTTAAGGTGTTTGCCTTACAAACACAAGATGCAGGGTTTGAGTCTCACAAGGGATAAATGGCTAGGCTTAAAATGGCTTGCAAGGGCAGTTAGCTTAGTACTAACCTATGTACTATGTTTGAGGTCAAACAGTTTCTTAAAGGTGTCCTTCATATCAGGCCTCTCAGGAAGCCTATTTCATCTTCCCGGGACCTCAGTATTGTTCTTGAAAAATTGACTCGGGCTCCTTCTGAGCCTCCTGTTTCAGCTTCCTTGCAAAATTGTAATTGGAAGACTGTTCTTTTGGCTTTTACTTCGGCCAAGAGGGATTCTGAACTTCAAGCTCTCATGGCTATTCCTCCTTTCTTAGTTTTCTACAGGAACAAGGATGTCTCATTGTACTAATCCTTCTATGTCCAAGATGCTCAATTAATTTTCCCTTAATTGGTCTGTTTGTTTGCCTTCTGCCAGTGAGACGGTATTTCACAGCTTGGACTTGCATAGACAGCTTGGATATTATTTGGATAAAACTAAAGTTTTTTTTGCAAATCTGAGCAGATTTCTGTTTCTTTTCATCCCAGGTCTTTGTGTTTAGCTGTTTATAAGCAGACCATTTTTTCCCTGTTTTTTTAAAGCCATTTCTTTTTGTTGTTTGTTTCATGGCAATTGTCTTTCCTCTTCATTAAAGGCTCGGTCTACCAGAGCTGTTGCTTCATCTGGTGCTTTTTTCAAGTGGCTGGATACTATTTCCATCCTTGAGGCTGCTACTTGGTCTCCTCTCCATATCCTCCCAGAACTCCTCGAGCTTTCCCTTGTATAAGGAATACTGCAACAGTGATATGAACAGACATAGTACAGTTGTATAAAATCTTACTGTGAAGACTGGTGGAGAAGGGTGAAGGCTGCCAGCCTAGTCAAATAGAATTTGATACATAAATCTGTTGTTTGTAAATATAAATGTAAACTACAGGCTTGTTTTAAATGTAAAGAAATGCTGTTACAAAAATGTGGCAACAGTGCTCTCTACTGACCCAGTAAAAGCATGTGGTGGCCCTTTCAAGGGAACAGTGGGGCCGAATAGTCTAGATGAAGAAATTTTTTCTGTTGTAACTAAGAGTTAAATTGCTAGACTTAAACATGCAAATGTATTTTTATTGCTCTGTTCTTGACCAGCTGCAAGATAACAAAAGGGATATGTTAATAATATAAATGTAGTTAATGTGTCAGCCTGGGAACTCAATGAAGTGTAAAAAGATGATGTAATGTTTTATCAGAACTGCAATAGCAATTTAAACAGTGAGAAACGGAGATTATTTAGCATTTTGTCTTGATATCCAACTTATCAGCACTCTGCCTGTGTCTTAAGTAAGTTATTTTAGAAGTATGTTTTTTGTAGCAATAGCTAGGAATTAGAAAAAAGATTAGACTAAGTGTTTTCCTGTTATGTCAGAGCTGTACTACTGAATTATTTTAAGTTTCTGTGCGATCTCTGAACTCTTGAATAGCACTGTGGTGTAGTAGTATTGTCTTGTGTTTTTAGTATTTATTATTAAATATTTTTTAACCCTTTTCAACTGTGGCTGGTTATGTAGAGATAAATTAAGCTCTAGAGTATATTGCATATTTATAGAGTTTATTGTACAAGGCCACTCTAATAAGCCTTGATTGCTTAAGTTACACTACTATTGGATAATATTATTGCACAGTAATAATTGGATGCCTTTTTAAGGGCCTTTTGGTCTCTGATAATTATTAGCTGGTGGTGGCAAGAATTACTACCATATAGTCTGGGCATAGGGGCACAGCTGGAGAATCTGTCAGCCTTTCCCAGGAGTGTCTTTGAAGTTGTATAAATACTTCTCTCTTAGTGTGTATGTGTGTCAGCTACTTGGGCAGGGACATGAAGCACTGGTTGGACAGAGAGGGTACCGGAGGTTTTAGCTTGCCAGCTAGGCTGAGATCTGGACCCTATAGCTGTGCCAGTGGGGAGTCTTATTGGGGACCTGGGGAGCAAGGGAGCGACCAGCCCCAGACTGAGTGTGATCTCTGTGTGCTCTTAAGGGAAATTGCACTTTACTGTGTGCATTTGTTATCCTTTCCTCATATATGAGATACCCTCTCTGGTATTAGTGGTGATAATTGAGGCTCCTTGATTGCTGGGCCAGGGCACGGGCATCACACTTACCATAACAGTAGATGTTCTTCTCTTCATGGTTGCAGTATTCGTTCCCTCTTTTTTGCCCCCACTGCTGTAGCCTGTTCTCCTTCACCTCCTGGGCGAGAAGTTCTTCTGTCTTTTCTCTTTCTGGATGCACATGTTCCCCTTGGGCCTTTTCCGTTCTGAAGTGTGTGCATCTGTATGTCAACTTGATGCCCTATGCCTTGCATGGGCAGCATATATGTGGCGTATGGCGCCTATAAATACTAAAGGCTTTGGTATACTGGCCGGATGTTGGGCTATCCTTGGCAGGATAATCCCTTATATAAGTAATACTGCAACAGTGAAGAGAAGGGCATCTACCCTTATGGTAAGATTGTATACAACTGTATTTTACAGAGGTTAGAGAGTGCATGAGAGTGTTAAGGAAGCTTTTTGTACAAAACTACTATACTTAGATGACCATCACTGACTATGAGAAGCTATGAGTAAAGCCTTTGCTTGCCATTTTTCTGTCCTAAAATTAGTTTGTTGCCTTTTTGAAGATTCTGTCTCTTGGCCCAGCACTGTGCAAGGGTGGTGCCCAGGCAGACCTACTTTTATGAATAAACAAACAAGTGCATACTGGAAGAGCAGAAATGCATGCCAAGAGGTATACAACATCGACAAGAGTATTTGAAGCTTACCTTTTTGACATCTTTGTTTTCTTCTAGGTACCTGCTATCACATTAACGGCCAATATTGTTTGGTTTGCGGATATGTTCCTGAACAGCAAAGTACCTGCTGTAGCAAAGCTGCTGGACAAAAAGAGCTTTGCTGCAGTTAAAGCACAGAGGGAGAGTTTTCTACAGCAAAAGATTCAAACTCTCACCAGGTAGGTTGCTGTAGAATGATCATTACTGGAATTTGTTTGTAGGGTATGAATGGAGTTTTTATTTAAATGAAAGAACAAATTTAAGGCCACTTTCAACCATTATATCTGTGTGATGTAGCTGTCTCTTTCTCTTCACTGATATTAAGATTCTGTGTTCTTTATTAGTCATTCATGGGTTTGATAGAAAGGAAGCACCTTAAGCCCTGGAAATTTGTAGGTCTTATTTTATTCTGTGTCTTCACTGTTGGGGTAATCTGCCCTTGTAGTGGATCTGAACTGGCAACTTTACTACACTCACTGTAGTGCTTAAGCTCATCCCTTCTTTCATAATGCAGCTGTGCTCTCATAAACCCTCACATCTCATTTGCTACCTTATTTTCTCTGCAGCACCTGAGGATCACATCTGAAGCATAAGTCAGATAACTCTTAATTCTTGTCTTTTTCTTTCTTTTTGTATGGTTAGTCAGAGTCCTATTTTACTTCACTGATGTAATAATTTTTTACTATTCAGCAGTTTAAAAAAAATGGAGAAAGGTAGAGGAACAAATGAGGATCACTCCTCCATTTACATTCTTTAAGGTACAACCCCCCCCCATGAGACCTTGATTCCAATCTGCTTGGACTCATCTGCACCCAAGTCCTTGGTTTTAGTGCCTACTTGTGTTGAACCCTTTCTGACCTCTGATAGGTACCTGTGGAGGGATACTTCCATCAGTTGATACTCTCTGAGGAAATTGTTAATGTTTCTCAGCTGCTGTCCCCTTCTGCTTCTTCATTCAGGTCTTTCATGTCTGTCAAGAGTTTTGCCAACATCAAGAGGGATGTGGGCCTTTATCAAGGCACAAAAAGACTTTGGTGTCATCCCAACTCACTCTGTTTTCATAACAGATCAGATTGGCCTACAAGCCCTAGTCACTTCTGCTCCTTACCCAAAGTAGGACTTGATGCAAGTGGTTTTGGAGCTGATGACAATTCCAGTGTGTCCCTTAGTATCATTTGGATCCTATCCATAACTGCTGTAATTAAATCAAAAGGTGCTTCAGCAAAGTATTAGTTTAAGGGTGTGCACACTTGTACAACCCACTTATTGTACGTTTTTTAAATTTTTTATATTTTTTCACCTAAAAGATTTGTTTTTCAGTTGAATTGTACAGGTTATAGGTCACATTAAAGGTGGGAAAAGTTTTGAAATGATTTATTGTGTTCTCATTTTTTTATATCACAAAAACCTGGCATTTTAACAGGGATGTTTACCCTTTTTATGTTCACTGCAACTTGCAGACCCATCAGCCTTGCCTAATCATATACCCCTTCTTAACAGGGAGCCTAAGACACTATTGGGTCTTCAGAAGATCCCCCCCCACCACATCACCCAGAAGGTGTATGTGTGACAGGAGACTCATAGATTCCGCTATGGAATCTTACCCCAGGCAATGACCTTAATATAGGGGGGAGCTCCCCAAGTCTTCTCAAGGCTCTGGATTTGTGGACATTTTGGAATTGATGCATTAGAGGGGCCCCCTGACCTCCCTTCCCCAGATGAAGTATTATTTGATTTGTTTAAATCTGCCCTCTCTACTTCATGGATGATCACACAGATTGGCTGAATGATTGGCATGGAGTGGCAAGGCCCCATGCTTTTGAACCTCTACCCTGTAAGCCTTATAAATGCTTATGTTCATTCAAGGTCAGATTGCTCTATTTGGGGGATTGGTGTAATGGTTAAGGTGTTCACCTCACAGGCACAAGGTACAAGATCTGATTATCGCCTTTGAAAGAAAAATTGGCTAGGTTTAAAGTGACCCACAAAGGCAGCTGGCTTATTATCTACCCAAAAGAAAAAAATAAAGTAAAAGCCTTCTCGTGAATTCTGTTATTGTGGCCACAGACACCAGAAAAACTTGCTGAGGAAAGTTTCATGGTCCATCCCCATAATAAGGAGTCTAGAGTAATGGACCAAAGAGAGATGTGTGCCTTTGCCTCAGGAACTTTCCCTTTGTGTATTGAATTACATAACGCACGTGATGAGGTTCCAGAGTAACCTGAGAGAGTATGCACTTGACTCTGCAAAGATCTCTAACTGCATGCACCAGGAAACTATTTTTGACAGGTGACTAACATGCTGCCTGTTACCAACCTGTCCATGAGGCTACTTAATGAAGATGATGGTGTAGTCAGAGCAGCAGGCACCAATATGGCTGTGAGCCAACATGCCTGGCTGAGACTGTTCGGCTCTGCATACACCCTTAAGGCATTCTTTGCTAATGCTCCTAACGATTGGACCTCATTGTTCAGTCCCAAAGTTAAAGGGAAGTTGCTGAAAAGTGAGCAGGATAAGAAAACCTTATTTGCTGTTGGAAACTGCTTTGAGACCACACAAAGGTCATTTTCCAGGAACCAGAAGGGTTACTAAAGCACTCTGGTTTAGAAAAAATACACTGTCGTTTTCAGACAGGGATCTTATAGTGAGGGGGGACCTTTTAATGGTTACAGCTCTTGGGGCAAAGGGATTCCACAAAATCAGGGCTTCAGGGTACTTCCTCAGATACCCCCCCCCAGTGTCCCTGAAGACTTGCCTGACTGCTCCACTCTGGCGACAGTTGGTTGACTGTCTCTTCATCTGGAGTCATGGCTGCCCATCACACAAGACAAGTTGGGTGGAAGACTTCATATCCAAAGGCTTACACAGTCCCCTTCATGACAACTCCTAAGCAGTCATTCTCACTTCCCAACAAAATGCAGCAATTCAGGAGATCTCCCAGCTCCTTTTAAAAAGAGCCATCCAAAACATCCCACCAGACCAGAAAGAGGCTGGTATCTGTTCCAAATTATTTTTGTTCCAAAGAACAAAGGACCTCAGGCCCATAAAGAAGACAAAGTTTGTTTATGATTACAGTCAGTCGTTATGCTTATAAGGAGGTGACTGGTTGTTCTGTATAGGTCTTTAGGATGTTTTTCTTCAAATAAAGATTGCAAAGCCATCCAGAATTTAACTCCATTTCCAGTTTGGAGCCAGTCATTACTAGTTTTGAACATTGCCCTTCATTCTCACCAAAGTAGGCCCAAAGTAGGCAGTATACCAAGGGCTGGAGCCATACGTTGTTCCCAATCCTTCATTTTTTTTCGCAACCCTGTTTCTTTGGCTGTACTTACTTCACTATCAAGGTTTAGTTGGCATGTATATTCAGTTTTCCCCAAGGCTTCAATTCCACATCTTTAGCTTCCCAAAAAGTTTGCAAATCCTTTCTTAAATGGTTCTTTCTTCTGAGATCCTCGCTCAAGACACCCCTCCCTACCATTGAATCTGAACTTTGTCCTGGAGGCTTATACTCCTTCTCTATTTGAGCCTACTTCTTCTTAAGACCACCACCTCTACTGGAAGACTTTGGTGTTCATCATTCCCACTGCTTCAGTAGACTTTAGGCTATATGGATTGTGTCTTGCCCAAGACAAAACAACTGACCAGCTTCTAAAAGCTCTGGTTCCCTCCCACACTTTCACTCTGACTGCTGATTTGTCAACCTTGCGGAGGGGAAAATTAGGAGTCAGAGTGGAAAAATCAAGGTTTTATTGTTTTAAATTTAAGAAGTAGCATACTCCTCTTGAACTAAACAAATAAGAAGTAACCCTATAAACCACTGGGGGGGGGGGGGTCGGAATTGCAGCAGGGAGGAATTCAAACATATGCTGTTTACAGGTAAGCGCAACTTACGCGATTGTACTGTTTATCATTGTCACTGCTGCAATAGCCTAAAGGTTGTATGGGTTGCCATATCTTCAACCAGGAGAATTTCAGAAATTATATGCTCTGTCTTGCAAGCCACCATATAATTTTTTCACAAAGACAGATTTTCTCTCAAACCTTACCGTTCCTTTTTGCATAAGGTCACATCTGTCATCCTTGAATCCAAATATTCATCTTCCTGTTTTTTTTCCTAACCATTCCAGCAAATAATTTGAATTCCTTTCCTTGGGCATTCTTAAACAGCTTCTTTACTGCCTACATTCTGTAAAATAATTTTGCAAGGACAACCAACTTTTTATCTCCTGTTCCTCCAACAGATTGGATTCCAAAGTTTCCAAGATCACTCTGTCCATATGGTTTCAGAATGTATTATGCACATATATTCCATCAACAACATAATCCTTTTGTCAAAGCCTAAGGCCTATAGCAACTTCCATGGCTTTCTTCATAAATTCCTCTAATCATTTGTTCTGTAGTAATGTGGTCAGCAGTGGTTACCTTGCTCAAGCACTACACGTTGAACATAATATCTAGATCTTCCTTTAGTTCCACCGTCTTTTTGGGTACCCTGCCATGATGCCACCTAGGAGGATAAGTAGCTGGGGACTCTGTCCCATCAGCTGGATAACATAAGATACAGAAGTTATGTGCTTGCCATATTGCTGGCTCTTTGTTTTCCCATTCTGCCCACTTCAGCATCCCCCCCCCCTTACCCCTCTCCAAGTTATCACTTCATGGCTTCCAGACAGACCTGGTAAAAGTAAGCTTGAAGCCTGTTATTTATCTTTGTTTTACTTCACCAGCTGGAGGCATACATAATCTGAGAGTCTAAGAGAGAACTATTGCATTATAAGAGAAGGAGGAGCCGGAGGAGTGGAGTGAGCTGAGTAGCTCAAAATTTGCTGACTCAGATCCACCACAAGGGGATGGATTACCCAATGGTCAAGGTGGGCAGAGTGAGATAATGAATATCCAGCATTATGGTAAGTCCCTAACAACTGTTTACTCTTTTTGACCAAAGAACTGAAACATTTTTGTTTTGGTGCAGTCTGCATCTAACTCATACACACACAATAATCCCTCTCTAATGTTCTTCTTGTGAGAAACATTTCTCATTTTGAGACTTAAAAATTCCATGTTTCATGCTGTTCCACACCGAATGTCGCACATTCTTTTTTAAAACTTTCCTTAAATGTCCATGTTAAGTAATATTGAACCATGTTAATTCATCAAAAGTATATTTGGTACATATAAAGAAACGGTTGCAAACCATGCTGTGGGCTTGTTAGGTGAAGTTGTTAGCAAATGTTCCTCATTTTGAACATTTGCTCCATATTGAGTAGTAGTGTTCCACATTTTACAGATGGAAAGTTGTGCATGGAATTAATATTATTTTGTGAAATGGAATATGGAATGGTATTATTCAGTGCGCAGATTCTTCACACTTTTTTTTTGCCACTATAAGTCTTCAGAGCACTGAAATCTGCTGCTTAGCTTATCCTCCTGGAATACCTCACACAATCCTTCTCTGTAGTTCTATTTGCTCTTTGATCATGTGTGGCTCATTGCTTAAAAGTGCAAAACTTCTTTGCTATGTCATACCCAAATGATTTTATACTGGGAGGTCCTTCTGTAGTAAATGCAGGATTGATGCCAACAGGCATTAATTTTGGCATATAAAACTTTTGAAGTGTCTATAGTCTGTTCTCCATCTCATAATGTACTGCAAAGCATTTGCTGTCTAGATCTTCATTGCTGGCCTTCAGCTGTGATGATCAGAGTGTTCCCAGATTACCATTTTTTTTTCTTGTTGACAGAAAAAACTTTGATACTCCTTAGAGATGCACAGCTTTTTCATTTTGGATTATATATTTAGGAGTATTGCTTCTTCCACTCCCAAAGAGCATGCACTTGGACATTGCTACAGAGTTTCCACCACCTGATGTCAATATTGAGGAGACTGCGGGCACCCTGACATCCCTCCTAATAACCCTTAGCTTTGGGTAGGTAATAGACATGATGAGACAGAGTGGGGATTTGAACACTGCAAAAGACCCTGAAGTCTACCCAACATTTGTTGTGTATAGTCCATATTTTTTCGTGAACGTGTTCAAGATGGCTGCAAGTGTTTTTTGAAAACCATAATATAATTACCCCGGTGGCTAAAAGGGCAGAGCATCCTAGAGGATTCCACAACATTGCATAATAATTGCATAATAATTTTGGTTTCTGCAGCTGCCCTTCAGAATGTTTCATCTTTGCAGAACCCTGCAGTCCGTCTGCCAGATGAGTAGTCCAGAACAATGAGCTACTTGTGAGATCATGTATTCTGTATGTTTTGTGCACATAGTGGATAGTCAGAAAACTGTAGTCAATTAGATGTCTGAGGGACTTGACAAGGAATTTTTTTCCTAGCCATCAGTTGTCTAATATGATGAACTTCATGATGTGAGTCATAAAACACCTGTGTTAAAGGTCCATCCTGGGTCTTGGGATCCAAGGTTGAGTTAACTGCACGTGTGTCTCATGATCACAGAATTTAGTGAGGACAGTTAGATGTCATTTATAAACTCTCATTTCAAAGGACCTTCCTTCCTCCCTTCAACTCTGAGGTCAAGACTTACCAAGAGAACACAGAAAAGGCAGGCAAAACCCTAACTGCTAGTAATACCGAACACAGTACCTAGTAGCTCGAACAGAACAGACATCAGAACTGGTTGCCAAAAATAATCCACAGGCTCTCTCAGTAGTAACTAATATTTATTCCACAATGCACGAGCGTAGAAGACACACGTCACGAATAACTGATAAATCCAATAATGTAGGTTAAGCGCTTTCATCTGTCCTAGCCAGACTTCTTCAGAACCATCAATCAACATAAATGACAACATTTTATACCTTCATTTGGCGCCAAAATTTTGTCAATTAATTAATTCATTCTG
>NC_056745.1:330113481-330178481 GCF_019279795.1 Protopterus annectens | reverse complement strand
TTAAGTTAGAGGACCTAGTCCTCGTGGCTTGTGTGTGTGTGCTAGTGTGGTAAGGGCTAGGCCTGTTTAAGTTAGAGGACCTAGTCCTCATTGTGCTTGTGTGTTTCTGCTTCACCAGTTATGTCTAAAGAGGCAAAAGGCCATAAACCTTCGGGTTTTAAAAAATGTGTAAGGTGCTCCCAGATGATGTCAATTACGCATGGCCGTAGTAATTGTGTTTATTGCCTCGGAGCAATTCATTTTCAGGAAACCTGTTTGTTTTGCCATTTCTTCAGCTCCAGTGTTCTCCAGGAGCGGAAGAACAATCTAATTTTGAAAGGTCTCCTCAAGTCTTCCTTCGAGGAAGACTTGGCCAGTTCTTCTTCCAGAAAATTACATTCCTCCCAAAAAGAGAAGATGAAGCCTACCAAGAGGCATTCCCCAGCGCAATCTGGTGTTTCGGAACCGCCTCCTAAACTTTCTAAGCCGGATAAGACTTCTACCTCCTCGCCTCCACTGGCCTTGGAGCCAATCGAGGTTGTTGATACTGAAACTTCAGTTTCGGCCCCTTGCATTTTTGAGCCGACTACTGAGAGACTACATCAGAGCCAGTCCAGAGATCCCTTGCCGGTCTCCCCAACCTTAAGATTCCCAATCTTGCAGAGGTCCAGATCACCCACACTGTCTTCCAGATCTTCCAGGAGCATATCAGAGGAAAATGTAAAGAGAGTAGTGCTTAGACTCCTGAAATAGTCTGTCTTGCCAAAAATGCTGTTGGCTATGACCCAGTCGGTCCCAGAGTCACCAGAGTCCATTTCCCCCTGTTGTGGTTCCTCCTCCGAGCTGGACTTTTGGAGCCAGAGTGTTCGGTACAACTGGTTGTGGAACCCTCGGTTCCAGCTCCCCTTAAGGCGGTCTCGGAGTCCACTTCTGCTCTGACACCTTCGATGCCGTCCATGGTGTCTAGGAGCCGAAGGTCACTGGTCTGCCCTGACAGAAACACTTGGACCCGAACCTCTTCGGTTCCGAGTCTCCCTCAAGGTGCGTCGGCTAGGATGAGCTTGGATCCTCCATGTATCTCGGAGCCAATGGCTCTGGAGCCGATGACTTTCTCTGTCTCCTCGGAGCCAGAGAGGTCTGCCTTCGAGATGGAGTGTGCTGTCCCGCTCATCAACTCCACTCAAGGGTACCGACACTCTTCCCCCTCAGGCACCGGCCTCCGTCTCGGCATCTACTCTCCCTCTCGACAGCAGAGACCCGCAACCTCAGGAGCTCCCGTTTTCCAAGACCTCCCCGGAATATCCTTCTGAGGAACCCCCTCGGAAGAGGACATGCAAGAGGAAGCATGTAGACTCCCAGGATGAGTCACTTACCTCCGACACTGACCTCGAGGAGTCAGAAGGGCCCCCCAAGTCGTCCTCTGATGATGTCTCCTTTATAGACATCTTGGAGATCCTTAAACAGAGGGGCAGCTGGCCCACTGTTACCCCTTCTGATGAGGAGTAAGTGTATCTGAAGGCTTTCGGGTCTCAACCTTCAGCCTCTTGGGTGTCTCCACCTTTTGATGAACTCTTAGACCTTGTTAGTCAAAAGGAGTGGTGTAGGAGATTCCTGATGCTGTGGAACCAGTTCCCAGGAGACCCAGTAAATTTCTGTCTGCTCCCCAAAGAGAAGGAATTCTTATCCAAGGGTATGCGTGTAGATGCCGTGGTGGTGGTGGCGGCGGCAACTAAGAAGGAACTAGCAGAGACTTCATCTGTCCATCCACTGAACAAGGAGTCTCGAATGATGGATAGATACGGGAAGTGTATCTTTTCGTCAGTTCAGCGATCTGAGTGTGAATGCCACTATCTAACACATTTTACGGGGCTTCAGCGAGATCTCCTTAAGGAGTTGGGAGATACTCTGCAAGGTACATCTACTGAAGGAGTCTCTGATAAGGTGTCCGCTCAGTTGTCCACCTTGAATTCCATTGTTAACTCCTCCATGTGGCTGATTTCTTATGCAGCCGATGGAGTGAGCAGGGCAGCAGGTTCAGGAGTTTCTCTTAGGAGACGCTCCTGGATGCTCTTGTGTAATTTTGCGGAGCTGTTCAAGTCTGCCTTTACCAACGCCCCCTTTGACGGTTCTTCATTGTTTGGACCTAAGGTAAAAGAGACATTCACCAGGTGTGAGCAAGAAGGGAAAACGCTGTCTGCCATGGGAGTACATTTTACCATCCCCTCTAGACCATATCCCAAGGGTCAGAGAGGTGGTAAGATGTGGTTCAAGAAGTCCCAGAGATTTTTCTTGGATGCACAGGATGATGACTCCTTCAGAGGCAGAGGAGGAGGAACAAATGGTAGACGTCACCCTAGAGGCAGGGCTGTCCTGCAAAACCAGGGAGGCCGTGATTCGTTTTGAGGTCTTCCCTATCAGTGCTCCTGATGTGGGCACTGGCTGTGCTTCTCTGGAGCCAGTCTGGGATCGCATTTCTTTGTATCCAGAAACCTAGCTAAGCATCACCCGAGACAAATGGGTACAAAGAATTATCGCCAGAGGTTACTCAGTACCCTTTTCTCTGCCAACTCATGTTCCCAAGAAAATCCTGGATGTTCCACCCAATCACAGGGATTCTTTTTAGTACCAAAGTGTACACTGGACTGGAGACCGGACTGGAGACCTCAGCAAACTAAACGAGTCTGTAAAGAAGGACAAGTTCCGGATGGTGATACTGCAGTCTATAACTCCCTGTGTTAGGGAAAGACACTTGGATGTGCTCAGTAGACCTCCAGGATGCGTGCTACCATAGAAAAATGGGCAGAGTGTCAAGGAGCCACTCACTACCAATTTCGTGCTCTACCCTTTGGCCTCACCACAGCCCCCAGGGTGTTCACCAAATGTATGGCAGTAGTGACAGCTCACCTGAGAAGTCTAGGATTCCAAGTGTTTCCATAGCTGGGCGACTGGCTCCTGACCGCCTCCACCAGGCATTTACTCCTTCAAATCAGAGATTCCATGATCCAACTTTATGCCTAGTTGGGGATTACTATAAATTGGGAAAAGTCTGCCTTTTTGCCCTCTCAATTTCTGACTTTTATAGGCACAGAAATCGACACAGTCGCCATGTTAGCTCGTCTCCCTGCAGAAAGGGCAGACAGAACCTCAGACAGAACCTCATACAACAAGTTCTCCTTTTACTTCCTCTTCAAAAAGTCAAGGCAAAAACAGTGCTGAAACTCTTAGGGACCATGGCCTCCACTAGTCCTCCTGGCCAGATTACATATGCAAATTCTTCAATGGCTTCTATCGTCCCAGTGGTCCTTTTAACAACTGCCTCTGTCCCACCACATCATCCTAACAGAGTCTTGCAAAAAGGACCTCCGTTGCTGGATTCAACCCGACCAACTAACGACAGGCACTCCATTCCTTCCTCGTCAGCCCGTTGCTACTGTGACTACGGATGCCTCACAGATAGGGGGGGTATTATCTAAGCAGGACTGTCCAAGGCACATGGCAAGATCACGAGGCTCACCTGCATGTCAATGTCCTAGAGATGAGGGCGGTGCTTCTAGCGTTGCAAGCACTTCACTACCTTCTTCCTCTTGGGATGATAGCAATCCAGTCAGTCATGCCTGTAGTATGGTATCTCAACATGCAAGGTGGAACCAGATCTTACCCCTTTTGTCGGGAGGCAATTTATGTTTGGAAGTGGGCTATATCATCACAGCACTTTCTAGTGGCAATGCACATCCCAGGGACAACCAACGTTATAGATGACAAACTCAGCCGGGCAATCTTGATGCCTCACGAGTGGTCTCTGAAGCAGGAAGTCAAAAAAAGCGGAACAGATTTTCTGCAAATGAGGATGGCCTTGCTGCAAAATTTTTGCCAGTCCGGTCAACTCCAAATGCAGCAGCTACTTTTCCCTTACACCCCCCCCCCCGGGGGAGTCACCGAGAGACGCACTTGTTCACGATTGGCCTCTGGGTCTCCTTTATGCCTCCCCCCCCCTTTCCTGTCATATCCAAGGTGATTCAGAAAGCAAAGCTGTTGGGAAGCAAATTGATTCTCATCACTCCTTACTGGCCTCGTTAGATTTGGTTCCCCTTTCTCGGGCCTCATCTACTAGACGATCCACGGACTCTAGACCCAGTGTCAGACCTCTTGACACACATGTCAGGCTCTCTTCACCCCAGCCTCCACACCCTCAACTTGACAGCGTGGCTGCTCCAATTCCATCCCTAGTCAGGCTTCATGATTTTTCACCTGCTGTAACCCACATTCTCACATCTTCACATAAACCTTCCACTAGAAAGTTATACACTAGCAAATTGAGAAGGTTTTCTATCTGGGCTGAAGAAAGGAATGTTTACTCTTAAACTGCATCCATCCCAGTGGTTTTTAGAAGTTTTGTCTGAACTTTTTCACCAGGGATCTACTGCTGACACAATTAGGGTTCAGTTGGCAGCGATATCTAATTTTCATTTGGGTCAACATGAGTCTAACCTGATGTCACACAGGTTGTGTAAAACTTTCCTTAAAGGTGCTACTTTGCTGAGACCTCCTTTTCAGGAACCAGTAGCTTCCTGGGATCTAAACTTCGTCCTGTCCAAATTAACTTCTCCACCCTTTGAACCTGCTCATTCGTGTCCACTGAAATTTCTGTCTTGGAACACTTTGCTTCTAGTAGCCATCACGTCTGCTAGACGAGTATCAGAGTTGTAAGCACTGTCTATCAAGCCCCCTTATTTGATTTTCCACAAAGATGATCTTTCTTCACACAAATCCATCGTTTATCCCTAAAGTTTGCTCTCATAATAACTTGAACCAAACTGTAGAGCTGCTGGTGTTTTTCCCTAACCATTCCAATGCAGCAGAATACAAATTTTATCAGTTGGATGTTCACAGACAATTACAGTTCTATCTTCACAGGACTAAGGAACTCAGACCAATTGTTCGTATCATTCTCTGACTCCAGATTAGGTCCCCCAGTCTCCAAAGTGACCCTTTCGAATTGGATTTTGAGCTGTATTTCCTTCATTTATTTTTCCAGTGGAAAGTCTTTACCATTTAAGATTAAGGCTCATTCTACACGATCCCAGTCTACATCTGCAGCCTTCCAAGCCAGAGTTCTAATTGACAATGTTTGTGCAGCAGCAACCTGGGCTACCCCTCAAACCTTTATTACTCATTACAAATTGGACCTGACCTCTAGGGGTAGAGCCTCCTTTGGTTCCACAGTACTCAGGAGTATTTTTTCGTGAGCTACCCAAGAATAAGGTGCTGGGGATGCTGTCCCATATGTAAGAATGAAGGTGAGATAGGACTACAGAACATAAAAAAGTTATGTACTCACCATAATGTTCCATGTTTGTAGTCCATCGCGCCCTTTCTTCTTATGAACCGACCCACCTACCCCTGTCCTGGAAAGATCTGATGCAGGATAATTTTTGAAAAATAAGGTGGAGACCTTTCATCATTGTTGTTCTTTCTGGATAGCTTTAGTTCTGTCTTTTTATAGTTTAGCAGCAAACAAGATCTGGGGATTGTACTGGTGCACTATGGGATACCTACCTAGCCACGAGCCAACTAGAAGACTTTGAGCTTTGTAATAGGCCTTGGCTCCGAACCCATATGTAAGAATGAAGGGCCAGATGGACTACAAACATGGAACATTATGGTGAGTACATAACTTCTTTATTCATAAATTAATAAAAGGTGTTCTAAGAACCACAACAACACAGAAATGGAAAATGGAAGATATTACCAATAGGAGTGACTGTAAGTGGGGGGTATAGAAAAGAGGCAAGGGGGGCTGGAATTTACTGGAGAAAATTAACAAAGGAGCCAAGGCACTGGGAGTAAATTACTAGAGAGGGATGGGTAATAGATGAGGCCACATAGATGTTTAGACTCCAGGTTAGACTACCTTTCTTGTCAGGGATTGATAACAATAGGCAAAGAGAAAAGGGTAGGGGGTGTTAAATGAAACATCAGCTCTGGTAGAGTTTTTAATGTAGTGTAGAACAGAAGTTTCTATTAAAAACGGCTAATAATTAAGTTTTACCTTCATAAACTCGAATCACAGTGATTCAAGTGCTCATGTGAGCGACTTGAAACCATGCAAGTGAAAACGTCGACAGTCCTTAATGTTCGAAAAACAGCAAATCGAAAAGCAGATTTGCTGTTTTTTGAACATTTATGTCGAACAAAAGAAAAAACAAAGTGTAAAGCAGGGGGGCTGTGCCCCCCACACCCCCCCTACTTTATTATTCTAACTCCAAGATCGCACTACAATGGGGAAAGGAACCAGTTCCCGATCCCGCTATAGTGCAATCCGCCCCACAATGTTGAATGTGCAATGAGCGAATGTCACTGTGCATTTGCTCATTGCACATTTGAACCTTTTTCTTTTGGTGTTTGCAAAATTTGCAAACAGCCTTTCGAATACTTGCTGTTCGCCCGACTGTGTATCGCCTTTATAAAGGTAAACCAGTAATTAAGACATACAGTTATTATGCAACATTTTATAAGAATTAATCAGAGAAGGTTAGAAAAAGATTGGGAAGACAGAATAGAAAGCCAGTTTACAGATGAGCAATATATGGCCATCTGTATGGCTCCCAGGTATGTAACAGCAAAGTCCAGAAAGTTTAGTATTTTTTGGAAGTTTGCATAGGTATTTTTGTATCCCTAGCAGAGAATTTTCTGTCAGGTAGACAACAAATGCCTGAGGTGTGATGGGACAGAGAGAGGTAATTGGGAACATGTGTTTGTGAAGGTAATGAGTTGCAGATTTTAAAAATTCACTTCAGAGCATTTTGTCAGAAATGTTGTGGCCCATATAGCCCAATTAGGTGGTTGCCTAGGGCACCACTCTAGCAGGCGCACTTTTCTAGGATTTGTTTTTTTTTTTTGTTTCTTTAAAATATCTTGAATGAGTACAGGAAAAAAACTGAAGAGTAAGATAAACTATGAGAAAGGGAACAAAAAAGTAATCTGGATAGTGTAGGTAGACCCAACTAGGGGCACCAGGTGGTGTGGGATGGGCACTGTGGAGCCCTTTTGCCTAAGGCACCAGTTGACCAAAGGTCAGCCCTTGGGGGTACTGCTGGTTGTAACTATGAAAATGATTCTTTTGATCTGGGATACAAGATCTGAATTGCCCAGACATGGTAAAGCTTTGCTAGATTTAATGCTTTTGACTGCCAGAAAAGGCAATTACTAGAAAATGGAATTAAAAATGTAAACAAGTTTTAATTGAAATACTGAATGTTATATAGAAGGTAAAATAACTGGAGATGGGATCTTTAGGAAAGAGAAGGAGGCAAAGTATGTAGAAATAATTGGAGTTTTTGGGAACAATACATGCATAATAATGTTCAGGAGGTGGAGGAATGAGATTTAATTGGGGACAGGATTTGAGAAATTTATGTAATGAAGTTCATAGGTTCATAGATCAGTAATAGGATAACTGCAATTGTGGGCCATTTTAAGCTTAGCCAATTACCCTACATGAGAATTGAACCCTGCACCTTGTGCCTGTAAGATAACCACATTAATTACGCCAGTCTCCCATATGTATAATGCATGAAAATGAAAAGTGTTTTATTTTCTGTTATTGTTTGTGTACATGCATTACTTTCTACTACGTAATAATTTAATTAAGATATTAAAAAAGAAGAGTCTTTTCTCCAAACATAGGATGTCTGCCATCCTAACTTCCTACAAGTTCCTGAATCTCAGTCATGAGGCAATTTCTTGTGCCCAACACCTTTCCAGACCGCTTCTCCTGAATGGTTCAGCTTGGCCAAAGGAATCCTCCAGTTAACACAAAGCCTACAGCTAGCTGTGGACCAACCATTAGTGTCTAGAGTACCTGCTGTTAAGTGAAAAAACTCTCCAGGTAGTGAAGAGAAAGAAGTCATTTGTGTATCACAGATATCTCTCCACAGTGGGATTTGATACATGGACTGAATACACTTACGAACTCTACTCCTCATGAAGAGGACATCACATGTGGTGACACCTTATGCAGAAGGAAGGATCACATCAAACAGGAAGCTAAAGAGGTCTCAGGTGCCCAGAAGCACCGTTTTGATCTGGTGGACCCAGAGTCCACAGAACCATGAGAAGGGGGCTTAGAAGATAATTTACTGGCTGCCTGTTTGGAGCCAGACTTCCAGCTCCGGACTCAAAAAAGTTTGACTTATTTATGTAGTGTTCTGGACTTGCATAGATTTTAACATAGAGCTGATCCAGCAGAGTTGAGGTCCCAACTGGGTTCCATGTCCTAATACCCTTTCCAGTGAGTGGAAGAATAGGATTAACTGTTTTGGGAAGAAAGTAGCAACAACTGCCAGACTGGCTTTTGTGGTACTCAGTCGTCAGGTCTAGATGATTAAATATCAGGATGAGTGCTTCAGCCGGCTGAGGAAAAATGTAGTGGAAGTGACTAATTGAGACCAAGATGTCAAAACTACTAGAATTTAATATTTGGAATTATATTTTGACTGTCCAGTAATTTGAGAGCTGTTCTTTTTATGGGCACGATTTAGTTCTCCAGTGCATTAGTGACCATGGATATGATTAAGCACTACGTTTTAATACTTCTGAGTATTGAAGTTATTTTGAGTATTTGTGAAGTTGAGGTTGAATGTCTGAAGTCAAGGTCTCAGTATGAGTTAATGGGAGATGCACTTTAATTACTTGTAATGTTACATGTACACTTTTGGCATGTTTCTATTTTTGCACTATAAACAGCTGATGACATTCTTCATTTTATGGTTCAGATTTTGGTTTGAATATCATTACTTTATTTAAAAAAAGGTTGTTTTATGCTTAGACTACATTTAGTAAAGTAGTTTGATGTTAGATTTTGGGATGTGTTTATTTTTGGATGGAATACTGTAGGAGCTGGAGCACCACCTTCTCGTCTCCCTGTAACTCCCTACCACCTGCTCATTAGCTCACTGACTTTCGGCTTGTGAAGCAAGCAGAAAAATGTTAATGTACAAAACAGTGTTTTTGCTAGGGTAGCAATCTTCTCCCCTGGCTTGGAGGCTGTGCCCTCACATTCCCAATTTATGCATACATATTAACTCCTAAATCATACCGACTTGGTGAGAGTATATATAGAGATCCAGGCTGCTTGTTTGAATCTCCTGCTCAAAATCAAAATCACATTAAAAAACATGAAACTATGAACAGTTAGCCTGGAAACAGCTGGAATGACAGTCAAAATAGAACTAAAAATCATGCATCAAGATTGTTAAATTGAATTAAGGTGTGATGGGGTTGGGAGGAACCATGTCCCTTTGTTTACTTAGATTATTTAAGAATATGTTAGTGGTGGTGTCCCACTACTGAGCTGGAGGGCAGCTATCAGGTGTAGGAAAATGCAATATTACACAATGAAGTTTCTTCAAGTGTGGGACTGGTAATCAAAAAAAGCATGTTTAACCTGCTGATGATAAAACCTGCAAAAAATAACTTGTAATAGACCACGTATTTAGTTCTGATTTAAATATTAAACAGCTCAAAATGGTAGTGTTGACTCATTCGTACCAACTAACAGTCCAGGAGTACAACATTCAAGACCTCCAGCAACAGTTGTAAAATATGGAGGCTGAAGTAGAGATGCTAGACAATAAAATAATTAATATGAAGGATAGAAACTATTGGAAGAAACTGCAGATCCTGGGGATACCAAAAAATTCTGAGAGCCATAGTTGTGCATAGTTTATCTGAACAGTCAGAGCAGGAGCTGGTTATTGAGAGAACACATTCTTTATTTGTTCTTCTGTAAGTCAGAAAATGTTGCCCCACACCCCTTTTAATAAGGTTTCTAAACTTTGCTATGCGGGAGAAGGCCTTTGGGAAGCTATGGTCCCTTGGCAAACGGCTAATGGTCAGTGGTCAGAAAATATTTAAGACAACTCACATGTTTTAAGTGGAGCCATGTAAAACTAAAGGCTGGAAGTGTAAATTACTTTATCATGCTACCTTTAAAGTCAACTTGCTGGATGGGTTTGCGTCTTTTGAAATGCCAGATGATAGCTTCAACAGTCTTCCGATATGGAGATTCATGTTCAGGCTCCTATTTCCTGAGAAAGTAATGTCTTCTGCAAATTTGTAAGGGAATGCTTCAACCAGGATAACAAGTGATTTAGCCATTCCCTTTGTTTAAGTGATGGCTTTTGAACAAGCATTAAGCTGCAAATGTCATATTTGTCACAGAAGTAACAAACCAATTTGTAATAATTTGCTTAGTTATTACAGATCTATTGACTTTTCAGGCTTTTAAACAAATGTCAACTACTTAACCATTTTTACATCTAGCACTAAGGGCGAAGTCTGTTTAACACCATAATGGCTTTCTACTGCTTTGTTGTGCAGACTGAGGAGGGGTGGAGCAGGATTATAATAATGTTCTCATTTCTGGCTTGCTAACTTTTTGCAGACAAAGTATTTTTTTTAATTTTTTTTACCTTGCTTCAGTGAGCAGCTGTCAGTTGCTTACCTGCCTTGCGTCTGTACACTTTGCCATATTATGTCTTATGGTATGTATATAGTTACATTATAAATTTTTGTTTGTGCTGTTAGTTATGATAAATATTATTATAATGGATAGTTTGTTAGAGAGGTTGATCATTATTAGTGTTTCGTATTTCAGTTTAATAGGGAGCCAGTCTAATAATGCTTGGGTCATCTGTTCCCAGGAAATGAGACCAAATGCTAGGGCATGAGTTTTTAACTTCCGGGTATTGCTTTATTAGTTTAAACTGTAGGTAATTTCATCATTATAACTTGGAATATTAATGGCATTGTAATTTATCATAAATAGAGTAGTGTTCTCCTGTGTATTATGTTATAAGCCTCATATCTGATTTATACAAGAAATGCATCTGGCATAACATCTGGCAAACAGCTGGCTTTTGTCTGGTGTAATCCCTGCAAACCTAAGTGCTTTAAATAGATTTTTTGCACTTTTATGATGCATTTAAGAATACTTCTGCTGTATTTTCAAATTATTTAGTATATATTTTCTTTGTTTTATTACTGTGAAAGGCCCTGTTTTTTCACTGACCTTGCTGCTGGTTTCTCTCCATTGTAGTCGTTTTAAAAGTGTGTGTTTCTAGCTAATTTGTTTGATTGTCCTGTTTGAATACACATTGGGTTAACTGTAATGTGTTTTTACATTAAGAAGATGTGGGACTGCTGTACTAGTGGGAATAGAAGGTGGCCTTGTCTGCCTGAGCTAGGAATTGCATGGGAAGGCTTTGTGTTTTTTAGTTAAGTATAAATTTGGCATTATTGTGTGGAGCTGCTCTACAGTGACCTGATGATTTCTTTGTTGGAGTCTGAACTTCTGAGTTTGAACCCTATTCTTTTATCTGTCTCTTTCTTTAACTTAATAATGGGAACATTATGGCAACAAACTCGATCTGAGGTATTGGGGATGGACTAGGGCATTGTGGGTAGAGCAAGGAGCTTGAAAGTTGGATGCAAAGTCTGAAGCATGTAGATGAGTCAGATGCGAGGATTTGATCTGTAACCAGGGTTGCCAGATTCTTGACTGGCTGGGTCATGACAAAAAAAAAAAAAAAAAAGTCTTTAATGAGGAACATCGCAGTTCCGCATTAAAGACAAGTCAGGTAGCTCTGGGTTTGAGGATTTTTGATTGGCCTGTATGCTGTTATATGAGCCAATCAAACCCCCTCTTCTGTTCAGTGCGGAACATCAAGCAGGTCTGCATTGAACAGAAGTAGCGCCGTTTTGCAATTGTTTTTTTTTTTTTTTTTTTTTTATTGGCTCGTATTCCAGTTTACGAGCCAATCAAAAACTTGCACAGCAGACCCTCTTCTGTTCAATGCAGAGCATCAAGCAGTTCCGCATTAAACAAAAGTAGTGGCATTTTGCGATTTTCTTTGATTGGCTCGTATTCCGGTATGCGAGCCAATCAAAAACTCGCACAGTGGACCCTCTGCAGTAGAAAGCAGAACATCGAGCAGTTCCACATTGAACAGAAGTAGCACCATTTTGCGATTTTTTTGATTGGCGCGTATACCGGTATATGAGTCAATAAAAAAAAAAAAAAAAAAAAAAACATAGCGGAGGCTGTTTCGCCGGGACTGTAACCAGCAGTGCGGGACTCGGGATTGTGTTGCCGATCCCGGGACAATCCCACTAAAATAGGGATGTCTGGCAACCCTGTTTTTGTAACCCATTTGTGGAGAAAGAATGAAAATGGACAACGCAGATGCCTAGTTATGGTGAGTACATTACTTTTAATTAATCATAAAGTGGGTCTTAACGTCTCAACAGACTCTGATTTTTGTGTTTAGACACTGAAAAAGCCTACTAACTGTGCTGAAAGAATTTTTTTTGGGAGTCGTAAAACCTGTCAGGTTCCTTGCAACTTAGTAACCCAACTCTGTACAGGTTCTATGGCTAAAATGAAATTGAACTCTGTTTTATCGACATCAGTTTCAATAATGGGTATCTGACACCAACCTTCCTTTTGTTTCCAATTTATTTGGAACCTTTGGCAGTATGTTTAACACATTCAGCACTTTGAGGTGTCCCTCTCTGAGATAACTCCCATGTTGTATTTGTATGCATATTACTTTTATTTTTAACTTATTAATCTCGAAAATAAATTACACAGACTTTTTAGAGAATTGAAGAGGCTTGGTGAACACTTTGGATATAAAAGCATTACTTCTACCTCCAGCTCTGTTAACTCTGTCTCTGTCACTACTGCCTACTTCACTAACTCTTAAGTGTTACTCTTCTTATCTCCTTATCTTACCTAAATGAACAATAAATTCTATTGCTTTTCTTTTTTTCTCCTGAATACTCATACCTTTAACTTCATTATTTTCTTCCCAGCTTCCAGTTCACCTCATTTGTCTTGTGTATGTAGTCTATAGTGTTTACAGCAGATTCTCTCTATTCTGCTGTTATGTACACTACTTGCTAAAATGTTTCTCATACACACCTGTTGTAATTTTCTCACTTTTTGTATTGTTCTACAAACCTTATTACTGAAATTATGTAAAATAGTTGTATATAATATTTTGTTACTGTAAATAACCACTGTTTATGTATCTTGTTTTCTTCATGAATATTTCTGTATTATATTTGTTTAAAAAAATGTATATTTTAGAGTTTTTCTCCTTGGTCCTCCTCTGAAAAGGTGCTTTGCTCAGATGGACTTTACCCTTAAAAAAATATCAGTAAGCCAAGCTAACAAGTAAATTAGACTCCTTCCCAACAAATGTTTACTTTTTTGGCTGGAAGAATCCAATGAATTATCTGTGTCTTAAGTTACATGGAACACTATCAGCGTTATTAGAGAACACATACAGTGAAATTCTGGGAAAGGCGAAGTCCTGCTGTCAAAGATGGAAGCATCTTTTGTTTAGACATGATGCACAGAATACAAACCATGTCTTGGTATTAAACTCCCTTTAGTTTTGTATGCTTCACAAGGTATTTCTTTGATGCCATTTCTGGAATAGGTTAAGATCCTGTCTTAAGGACTTTATTTGGTCTGGTGAAAAGACAAGACTATATAGTGACTGCATCTTTCTCTTCCTTCCTTCATTGGCGGTTTGATTGCCAGATTCTGAACAAGTCACCATTTCAGCATGCCTTAAGGTGTTTAGGAAACTCATAAACCTGGGTAAATCTGCTGTTTGGTTATCAACTTTGTTCTCCTATTTAGGAGGTCCCTTTGAGCTATTCAACAAATTAACATGTAAAAGGAAAGGTGAGCTGAGGTCTCTTTCAAGGATTTTAGTTTCCTGATTACTGTTACTCAATTAGCCCTTAATGCTACCTCTTCTTCTAGTTGGATACCAGATAGTCTTCCAAACGGCACTCCACTTTAATGGGGATTGTGGGTGCAGAACTAGTCTAGACACTTAGACATACCAAAGTCTGCTTAATGGGAGCAATTACTAGTGGTCGACTGGATATTTACCTGGAAGGAAGTTTGTACTGTTTATGATGTGTGTGTGTGTGTGTCTCTCTCTCTCTCATTGCAATTGCAAATCCTATAGTAGGTTACTATATCAATTAAAAAGTACTCAGCTATTCTAGGTTAAAAAAGAGGACTAGCCTAGATGGATTTCTTGGTTTATTGAGGCTACAGAGTTCATTATGTAGCAGACATGAGACCACTGAATGTTCTTCGTGTTTCACTGTTGCAGTCATTACATTTGGGTTATCTGCTTGCAGGTAGCCCTCAGTCGGCCTGATTATCAAAGTCTTGGGTCCTGAGTCGGTTGCTGTCTCACCTTCCATGATGTCAGGTAGTCAGGGGTATAAAACATGCAGCCAACACCATTTTATCAGTCTTTCTTGCTGTGCGGTGCTTGAAGCAGAAGCAGTTCGCAAGTGCCGGTTGGCCGACTCCTGAAAATTTCGTTTTCGAGTTTCAGAACTGAAGTCTTCAACTAAAGCGAAGTACCCCGTAGGGGAAACTTTTTCTTGCTCCTTACCGATGTCAGTAAAAGTTAATAATTGCATTACTTGTGGAAAGTAAGTACCTCATAAAGATTTTCATTCATACTGTATTCCTTGCCTAGGCCCTTACCACGACGTACCTTGCTTTCGGTTTTGTGCTTTTATTATATCAGTGCACTATCTGTCATTGGTATATTTTCACCTCTAAATATTTCCGTTCTCGGTTTAATTATTCAAAAATGTTGTCGGTTAGCCATCTGACTACTGGGATTTAGAAATAACGAACACCAAAACCAAGTAAACAATATATGAAGAGGATCACCAAAGGAACACTGCAGCACTAAATCCAGAAAATGTATTGAAAAAAAGTTAAGCACTTTTGTTAAAATCACAAGACTTCATCAGAATAAGAACATACAAAAAATGCCATATTTAAATACCCTAACCCTTACAGCCATTGGTTGACAAAGCAAAGATCATTTCCTGTAAAATAATTAAGCAGTTTAAAAAGACAGTGCCACATAATCATAGTAACTGCCCACTTCAACACACCATTTGCAACCTACCAACCACATAGACATTAATATATTATGTATTGAAGTATGATTTAAAACACAGATCTTGAATAAAATCACATAAAAAAGCTGATTTTAGTTTTAATACAAAACTAATGGATAACTTGTCATTGAGCCCAGGTGGTTGACATGCATTTAATTTATTCTGCCACTTGATCTCTAAATATTCAAGGAAGTCATTGTCAGGCCCCTGGATTGTTTTAACATTAGAAGCATCATGTATGATTTTCGGACCATTTTTTGTTTGGATGAGAAGATCAACAAAAGGTTGGGGGAAAAACCTCTTGTGGTTTACAAAAAGGGCACCTCCTTGAAAGGCCTGTTGGAGAGGAAAACGTTAAAGGCAGGCCTAGGTGGAACTTTTAAATGGAGGTGTGGACAGTGCCCCTATATATTGGCCACTGATTCCATTAGAGTCAGGAACTATGGTAAAACTACTACTAATAGGAAGTGTTACTGTTACACCAAGGGAGTGGTATATATTGCAACCTGTATGGTATGTGAGGGGTACTATGTGGGGAAGACAATCAGAGCCCTCAGACAAAGAATATATCAACACAACTATGATATACTAAAAAATAAAGAAACCAATGCTTTATTTAAGCATATAAAGGTACACCCGACACATTATTTAAAATTTTTTGTACTTGAACAAGTAGACCTGGGTCCATGAGGGGGGGGCCGACGATGACTTCCTTGAATATTTAGAGCTCAAGTGGCAGATTAAATTAAATGCATGTCAACCACCTGAGCTCAACGACAAGTTATCCATTAGTTCTGTATTGAAACTAAAATCAGCTTTTTTATGTGATTTTATTCAAGATCTGTGTTTTAAATGATACTTCAGTACATAATATATTAATGTCTATGTGGTTGGCAGGTTGCAAATGGTGTGTTGTGGGCAGGTACTGTGATTATGTGTTACTGTCTTTTTAAACTGCTTAATTGTTTTACAGGAAATTATGTTTGCTTTGTCAACCAGTGGCTGTTAGGGTATTTAAATATGGCATTTTTTGTATGTTCTTGTTCTGATGAAGTTTTGTGATTTTGACGAAAGCACTTAACTTTTTTCAATAAATGTTCTGGATTTAGTGCTGCAGTGTTCCTTTGATGATCCTCTTCATATATAATTGACTACTGGGATTCTGAAAAAAACGCAAAGATAAAGACAGAGACAGGCTGCCGAGGTCCAAAACGGCCAATGACGCTTCTCCTAAGCCAGTCGCCAGTTTGCCTCAGTGAGGTGCTTTCGCAGCCCCTGATATGAGCTACTTCTGATTCGCGGCCTCTACTGAGACCCATTCAGAGTCCGGTATGCCATGAGATGCTTCAACTATGGAATCCACGGATGTCTCTACCTTGGATGGGTCCAGAGCCACTGTGCAGGCACCGGCTTCTGAGAGTGTATTCAAGGCTACGGACTTGCATATTAAACCGACGCCTCCTTCTTCACTTAGGCCTAAATCTCGAACCATGGTAATTGTTGCAAATTGTTTCTGTAGGCTGTGATAGCCGATTTATAGCATTTATAAGTGTCTACTGTATCTGTTTCTGCTTGTTTCTGAAAAAAAAAAATATCTCTTGTTTTCCCGCCTTACTGAGCTAGAGTAGTCCAGTTTCAGAGTTGCTGATCCCTGGACTTTGTTTGCAGTTCCTGTTATTGATTCTTTGCCTAATTTGGAAGTAGGAAGTTCCCTTGCTTACCAGTGGGAGTGGGAAGCATTGAGCTGCCTGTTGGTCCAGTTTTGTGAGGTTTCAGCCAGTAACTTGTAGTTTATTGGTCGTTTTGGGCCAGTTCCTAGCTTTTTTCAGCCCCCTGATATAAAACACGCTAAACGAGCGTTTTCCAGCTTGTACCTACTCAGCACAGATCCTCGTGGTGGCCAGCAGAGTAATCCAGGCTTCAGAGAGCTAAAAAAGCGACTTTACCTTATTTAAGTATATTTTTTGTGGCTTTCCACTTCTAATTACCTAGCGACTGTATTTCGCCTGCTTGCTGATACATTGTATTTGTTTTTCTGCATTTATTCTGTTATTGCACTTGAATTCTCATTTTGTTACTTTTAAAATCTGTAATTGTTGCAAATTGTTTCTGTAGGCTGTGATAGCCGATTTATAGCATTTATAAGTGTCTACTGTATCTGTTTCTGCTTGTTTCTGAAAAAAAAAAAATAAATAAATATCTCTTGTTTTTCCTGCCTTACTGAGCTAGAGTTGTCCAGTTTCAGAGTTGCTGATCCCTGGACTTTGTTTGCAGTTCCTGTTACTGATTCTTTGCCTAATGTGGAAGTAGGAAGTTCCCTTGCTTACCAGTGGGAGTGGGAAGCATTGAGCTGCCTGTTGGTCCAGTTTTGTGAGGTTTCAGCCAGTAACTTGTAGTCTATTGGTCGTTTTGGGCCAGTTCCTAGCTTTTTTCAGCCCCCTGATATAAAACACGCTAAACGCGTTTTCCAGCTTGTACCTACTCAGCACAGATCCTTGTGGTGGCCAGCAGAGTAATCCAGGCTTCAGAGAGCTAAAAAAGCGACTTTACCTGATTTAAGTATATTTTTTGTGGCTTTCCACTTCTAATTACCTAGCGACTGTATTTCGCCTGCTTGCTGATACATTGTATTTGTTTTTCTGCATTTATTCTGTTATTGCACTTGAATTCTCATTTTGTTACTTTTAAAATCTGTAATTGTTGCAAATTGTTTCTGTAGGCTGTGATAGCCGATTTATAGCATTTATAAGTGTCTACTGTATCTGTTTCTGCTTGTTTCTGAAAAAAAAAAAAAAAAATATCTCTTGTTTTCCCGCCTTACTGAGCTAGAGTAGTCCAGTTTCAGAGTTGCTGATCCCTGGACTTTGTTTGCAGTTCCTGTTACTGATTCTTTGCCTAATTTGGAAGTAGGAAGTTCCCTTGCTTACCAGTGGGAGTGGGAAGCATTGAGCTGCCTGTTGGTCCAGATTTGTGAGGTTTCAGCCAGTAACTTGTAGTCTGTTGGTCGTTTTGGGCCAGTTCCTAGCTTTTTTCAGCCCCCTGATGTAAAACACGCTAAACGCGCGTTTGCGCGGAGTTGCCACTGTTGCACACAAGAGCAGCGGCGGTTAAATAAGGTTAAACTATTCGGGCCGGCGGTTAAATAAGGTTAAACTATTCGGGCCACCTAAATTACACTCTTCAAATTTTCCCTTAAAACCACCTTCCTTGAGCTGTACTGCTGATCTAACCAGCGTATCCTATAACTGAAAGGTTCATCTCTACTTGATTCCCAAGTAGACTATTCTCTATCTGTAAGCCTAGCACTTACTCCTACAGTACTTGCACCTTGATAAAGCACTCTTATTATAGATAGTACCCCACCAGCCTAAAACCCACTTACCCCGGAGTCCTTTGAAAGTCTTTTTATCTACTACTTGTAGTATGTTGAGGGATCAGTTGCTAGTGTCCTCTCCTGCTCAACTGGTGAACCTGGGAATATTGAGGCAATGTTACAATTGCCTCATATACACAGACAATCCTCTCCTTCTCCCACAAAACACAAATGCATGCGAGAGATGCAACTATACGGCCAAACTGGAGGCTGAGCTCTCTCAACATAGGACTGGCAAGACCAGACAGGAGGAGAAGGAAACCACACACAATACATACCCAGTCACACTTAGTACCATCACAACTTCAAATCATACACATAATCACACAAAGACATACTCGGAGGCTCTGATCAAAAATCTACCAAAACAGCAGAGGCCACCAAAGCAGACACCCAAACAACTACCACCTCAGGACCCAACACATGCAACACATAGACCACGCAGTCAGAGTGTCAAACAGTCACAGCCCTTAAGGCCAAACACAATGCCAGACACACTTGTCATTGGTGACTCCATAGTCAGACACACTGACGTCCCGCTCACCAGACTGAGTAAGGAGAAGGTCACAGTAAGCTGCCTGTCGGGCGCTAGAATCCGCCACATAACGCAAGCACTCAGGTCTCTCAACAGCAGGTACAAATACGACTCAGTCATTGTCCATGCTGGTGTCAACGACCTGAGACGTACCTCCTTGGACTACATGAAAAGGGACATCGAGGAGCTCTCTGATTATGTAGCCCAGGCAGGTATGACCCTGACCTTGAGCAGTATCCTACCTTCACCTAGAATGATGCCACAATACAGTGATAAGATGATCAGCTTTAATAATTGGCTTAAATTCTGGTGTCATTCAAAGGGGATCCAATGTCTGTCTGCCTGGGATGACATGCTGGACAAGCCATGCTGCTTCGCAAGGGACGGCTTGCACCTGTCACCCTGGGCTTCCGGATATTGGCAAAGGCTCTTGCCACCCCCATAGTGCCTTTTTTAGGCAAGGCTCAAATTCTAAACCTACCACCCTAGAACACCAAAAAGAAAAAAAACTAAGGGTAATGCTGCTCAACGCCAGAAGTCTCAATCTCAAGATGCACGCACTCGAGGCCCTTCTCAATATGGAGAACATCGATGTCTGTGCTGTGACAGAAACCTGGTTCAAGGCTCCTGAGAGCACCCCAGCACTAACTGGTTTCACCTCATATCATGCGTTCCGGCCCCAAAATCCGGACAACACCAAGAAAGGAGGGGGGTGTCCATATTCATAAAGGACACCCACACCTCAAGGTTGGTGGCAACGCACGATGCATCGGAGACCATCCAGGTGCAATTAACCATAGGCAAGACTGCTCTGCAATTTGTAGCATGTTACAGGCCACCCTCTCAAACTCAGGAACCTCATGGCCTTCCTGAAAACATTGGAGGGATAAATGTATCTCCAAACACCATCATACTAGGTGACTTCAACTACCCTAATATAGACTGGGAACACTACTCAAGCCCAAACACTCTAACCCAAAGATTCCTGGAGTTCATAAACTCAAATGCCATGGAACAACTAGTCACCATCCCCACAAGAGGAGAAAACATACTTGATCTCATCATCACGAACATGGGATCAAAATGTTCAACACCGGAAGTATACCCCTCACTGGTGAGATCAGATCATAAACTAATCTTGCTGGAGGTACTCATCCCGCCCCACCTGAAACAAAAAGACCACAGTGAAAACTTCGCAAAGCCGACTTCACACTTCTAAAAACTAGTGTGGTCTCCTTTAAGGCCCCTAAACCAGTGGTAAACATTACTCAAACCGCTGAATCATTTACAAATGCCTTCTACCAGCACCTACAGGACTGCATGGATCAGGCTATCCCAAACAAAACTAAGACTCTCTGTACCAAAGGCAAGCGTCCAGTCTGGTGGACCCCAGCCATAAACAAGCTCTACAACAAAAGGAGGAAGCTACTACAAGATAGAGCAAAATCCTTGAAAGGTAAGACACCTTTGATCATCATAAGTAAAAACTAAGAGCTCTCATAAAATCATCCAAGGCAAATTTTGAGAGAAAAATCGCCAAGGACTCAAAAGACAATCATAAGGCCTTCTTTAGCTACGTTAGAAACCTAGGAGGAAACTCCCAGATATGCTCAGAATTAGTTCAAAATGATGTGAAAATTACTGAACCTTTACACATTGCCAACATACTGGCTGACAGGTTCAGTGCAAACTTCTCCCCCCCAAAAGGAGAGATATCTATACCAGAGGATTGTAGCCCCCCAAACATCTCCAACGCCCAGGTGAGAACTTCTCTCACTAAGGCAAAAAATACAGCATCCATGGGACCGGATGGTGTCCCCGGCTGTGTGCTTCACGAACTCAACGAGGAATTAAACCCACAATTAGGACAGCTGTTTAATCTTAGCCTCACCTCAGGATACGTACCCAAGGAGTGGTGCACGGCGACTGTGGTCCCACTTCATAAGGGCGGTGCCTCCACCGACCCTGGAAATTACCACCCCATTAGCTTGACAAGCCTTATCTGCAAAGTCATGGAGAGGATCATAATGGAACTCATAAATAAAGACATAGGGAACTTGCAGACTTTGGATCCAACCCAGTTCGGCTTTGTCAAAGGCAGATCCTGCCTCTTAAACTTGGTTGACTTTTTCGAGACAGTCACCAAGGCCATTGATGCAGGAAAGGCAGTCCATACAGCCTACCTCGACCTGGCAAAGGCCTTCGACACAATACCCCACTCAGGTATCATTGAAAAACTCATCAGCTTGAATGTAAACCCATACATCACAAGATGGGTTGCAAACTGGCTAAGTGACAGAACCCACAGGGTCAGAGTTGCTGGAGCCATGTTAGACTCAAAGCCTGTCACTAGTGGTGTCCCACAGGGCTCAGTCCTGGGTCCACTCTTGTTCGGCATCTACTTTTCTGAAGTACAAGCAAACACAGGAGGGTTATGGCTGACAAAGTTTGCAGATGACTGCAAACTGGGCGCCATAGTCGAAAACACATCTGACACAGATATCCTTCAGAAGGGCCTCACAGAAACGGATAACTGGTGCCAGAGCCATGGCCTAAAGTTAAACGCCAAGAAATGCATAGTCATACCTTTCGGGAAAAACAAGGTTACCCCTAGCTACCATATAGGTGGCAGTCCACTGAGCACAGAAGAAGTCATCAGGGATCTGGGGACCCAAGTTGACAGTAGCCTTTCGTTTGACACTCATGTTGCTAAAGTAGTTAGGAAAACCTTCTATATTGCCCACCTGATCATGAAGGGATTCACATCTAGATCAAGGGAGGTCATCGTCCCCCTGTACTCATCACTCATTAGACCTATGATTGAGTACAATGCCCCGTTCGGAATGTATCTGACCCGACACCTGATGCAGCTTGATAGGCCCCAAAAGTTCCTCACCAAAAGGATAAAGGGTCTCAAAAATATGTCTTATGCTGCCCGACTGAAAGAACTCCAGCTCTATTCAGTCTAATACCGCTTGCTCAGAGGTGACCTGTGCCTGACATATAAGGCCATGTCAAACCCAGATTTGATGAATATGCTTCACCTCAAAAAATCTAGATCCCTCAGAACCACAAGGGCGGGAGACTTAAACCTCAACACGGTTATAAATAGAATGTGCTGGAGGGACAGATTCATCACCCAGAGACTCCCTATGCTGTGGAACAAAATCCCGGTGCATGTGAGGCAGAGCACCTCGATGGCCTTGTTCAAGAGAAATCTTGACCAATGGATGGGAGATCGCAGATATACCCCAGGGATTACTTCAGTGTCACTGCTTGACAGAGGCACAGCAAAATAATAGGCATAGTTGTTATTCAAACTAAAGGGGTGGCGAAAGCCACATAACTATGGGCTAGGCTTATAAATGCCCTTGGGCAGATAGCCTAGTATGAACCTATGAACCTATAATAACCAACGCCCAGACCACATGCTCGGGCCTCTATGCCTAAAAAACAAACAATAAGAATGGCTGAAGATCTAATAACTCTAATTGGGGGAAGCCAACCCCCCACTTCTAAGAGGCCTAGGACTGAAGTTGTTTATGAATCCCCTGACCAGGATTCTGTTTTTTCTGATTCTTCTGATTATCTGGATTTGCCCTTATCTACTTATGATGATTCTAATGCAGAGGACTCTATTACCTCTGCTTCCCCTCCAGAGGATTTTTCTTTTGGTGAAACCTCACATACTCTAAGGGAGCATTTCCACTGGGAAAGCCAGGATTTTTCTGATTCAAAAAAGAAGCTTAGGGATTTCTTACTCCTGCCTCAGCATAGGTCTCTAGCTATTCCTCCTGTACTAGACATTGTTGTTGATGCCTTTTCGGAATCTAGTTTGGCCCCTGATTCCTTGCCTCCTGCTCCCAGAAAACTTGACAGATATTACAGGGTCCCTGCGTCACACAAGTTCCTTTTTAAAAATCCTATTGTGGATCCAGAGACTATTTCACAGGGGCCCAAGGGCATTAAGGCCTCTTCTGCTAAAAATCCTACCCCTTCTGATAGAGAGCCCAGCGTGCTGGATAGATGAGGTAAGAAGGTTTACACTTCTGCAACCTTGGCCTTTAGGGCTTTAAACTGCCAGTTTCATATGTTAAAGTATTAGCAACATGTTATTGGATTGCTTAAACAGAAATTTATGTTGATTCCTGACTGTGTGGAAAATAAAGAATTACAGGATTTAATGCATTCTGCTGAACAGGTTGGAAAACATACTTTGCAGTGTGTATTTGATTCATAAGGGGCCTCTTGTAGGGCTGCTGTTTCTGGGTCTGTGCTCAGAAGGCATGCTTGGCTTAAGGAGCAATCTTTGCCTGATCATGTTAAAGCTAAATTGCTGAATGCTCCCTTAAATCAGGACCTCCTGTTTGGCAACAAGGCTGAGGAAGTTCCTAAAAAGATGAAAGATAAAGCTAAATCTATGCAAACTGTTAAAGATTTCTTACAAGTTCAGCCTCCTAGATTTTGTAGGCACTGGCCCTCTAGGAATTGGCCCTTTCCAGCCCCTTCCAGGTCTTCTCAAGCCAAACCCAGACACAGCAAAAAAACCCAGGTTTCAGTCCCAGGGGACACACAAGACTAAACAGTGGGGGGTTTCCACACCCAAATCAGGGAGTAGTAAGACTCCCCCCATGGAAAACTGTCTCAATGACTTGCATTTAAAATTTCCAAGCACTTCCCAACTGAATGCACCTTTAAGCGTAAAGACTTGTCTGCATGCAAAAAAACTGGGAACTTATTACACAGGACAAATGGGTTTTAAATACAGTGTCCCAAGGATACAGATTTCACTTCCACACCTCGCCAACACCAAGCGGGTGGCCAGATCTACCCCCAAATCAGTGGGCAGAGGCCCCAAATCAAGTACTCTCTCTTTTAAACATGGGGCCTATTCAGTTGGTACCAGAAGAGGAAAAGGGACAAGGTTTCTATTCGAGACTTTTCCTGGTACCCAGAAAAGGCAATACATGGCATCCTATCCTGGACCTTTCTACTCTAATACCTTTCTGGTGATTCCAAAATTCAAGATGCTGACTTTTCATCAGCTGCTTCCTATGTTAGGCAAAGATGCATGGCTGGCGGCACTAGACTTAAAAGAAGCATACCTGCACATCCCTATCAGGGAGTCTTGCAGAAGATACCTACGCTTCAAAGCAGGCTACATGCATTATCAGTTCTCTGCACTGCCCTTTGGCTTATCTACTGCACCCAGGGTATTCACAAAGTGCTTAGCTCCAGTCATTGCATTTTGCAGGCAAAGAAATATTTAAATATAGCCATACCTGGACGATTGTCTAATTCAGGCAGAAAGCCTAAACATACTTTTGAATAATCTGGCCTTTGTTCAAAGGGTATTGACTTGTCTGGGGTGCACCATAAACAAAAAGAAATCACACCTGGTACCCTGTCAACAAATTGTATTCCTGGGTGCAAGCTTGAATACAACTTCCCAGATGGCTTTCCTCACGCCAGAGAAACAGATTATTTTGACAACCTACTTCAAACAAGTGGCCACAAAAGCCCAGTTATCTGCAAGGCAAATACTGCAAGCCTTGGGGTTCATGGCCTCCTGCATTCTTCTAATTCCATATGCAAGACTGCATATGAGGAAGCTGCAATGGTATCTCAAAAGCCTATGGTGTCAATATTCACAGGATCTAGAAGCAATGATTCCCATCATGCCTTGCCTACACCTAGAGTTCCTTTGGTGGGCAGAGGCCTGCCACCAAAACAAGGGACTACCATTCACAGTATCCCCTGCCGCCCAAACCTTGACAACAGACGCATCAGACTATGCATGAGGGGCTCACCTGGCAGGGAAGTGCATTCAGGGCAAATGGAACCCAAGTCAAATGCACCTATACATAAATCAAATGGAAATGTTGGCTGTACAGACTGCCCTGACAGCATTCAAGGACCACATTCTTCCAGGACAATTAATGGTAAAGACGGACAACACTACAGTCATGTGGTACATAAACAAGCAGGGGGGTACCCATTCTTACCCCCTCTGGAGACTAGCCATGGCATTGTGGAACACAGCCTTGAGCTACCAAGTGAATCTACAGGCTCAATTCCTGCCAGGAAAACTAAATACACTGGCAGATGGACTAAGCAGAAACCTTATGGACCCACACGAGTGGAAACTGGAACCAAGGATTTTCAACATGTTGACAAGCAAATGGGGGGAGTCCAGATATAGATCTGTTTGCCTCCCCCAGAACCATCAATTGGACAAATTTTGCACAAGGATTCCCCACAAACTAGCTTGGAAAGTGGATGCTCTATCCTTCAGCTGGAAAAAACTATCAGTTTATGCCTTTCCTCCTCTGCCTCTGCTCTCCAAAGTACTGCTAAAGATCAAACAGGACAAGCCAAGGGCGATCTTAATTGCACCAGACTGGCCACGACAGCACTGGTACCCCCTCCTGCGCAGTGTGTCACGCTTGGCCCCATGACACCTGCCTCAGACTCTTTCCCTATTGTCTCAATAGGGGAACCAGATTCTGCACCCTCAGCTGCAAACCCTGAACCTAGCAGCCTGGCTAATTACCTAATCTCTCCTTTACCATCTCTCAGCAAATCAGTGATGGATATAATTTTAGAGGCTAGGAGGCCTAGTACTAGAAAATCTTATGGTGTAAAATGGAAAAGATGTTGTACCTGGAACCAATCTCAAGGGATAAGTGCAGCAGTGCCCAGTTTGCCTCAGATTCTACAATATTTGACTGAGATGCTTCATAAGGGCTTGTCCTTTTCCTCCATCAAAATCCATGCCTCAACCATTTCAGCTCATTATAACAGAGAGCCTTCCCTCTTCTCTCACCCACTGCTCAAGCAGTTCCTCAGCGGGGTCAAAAATTTAAAGCCACCCAGGAGAGCACCAAGTCCTGTCTGAGACCTTAACTTTGTCTTGGAGAAACTCACTCTTCCTCCTTTTGAGCCAGCTGCTACTGCAGATTTAAAATTCATTTCCTGGAAAACAGCTTTCCTTTTAGCAATCACTTCTGCAAGATGAGTATCTGAATTACAGGCCCTTATGGCAGTGGAGCCTTTCATCATCTTTCATGTGGACAGGATGTCCCTCAGAACCAATCCCATCTTCATGCCCAAGGTGGTATCCAGTGTGGCTCTTAATCAGTCCATTCATTTGCCTACCTTTTTTCCTAACCCACAGAACAAAGGGGAACGGATACTGCACTCCTTAGATGTGCACAGACAACTTAGATTCCTACTTGGGCAGGACTAAACCTCAAAGGAAATCTTAACAGCTGCTGGTGGCATTTGCTGCAGGGACAGAGGGGAAAGCTGTTTCAAAACAAACCATTTCAAAATGGATAGGCCACTGCATTCGTTTCTGTTATAAGCACCATGGAAAACCTGTCACACAGGGCATCAGATCCCATTTGACCAGGGCTGCATCTACCTCTACAACCTTTCTCAGGGTCTTACCTACAAGAGACATCTTAGAAGCTGCTACCTGGAGTTCTGTACATACTTTCACCAAGCATTATCATTTGCCAATTTTCTCTAAATCCAGAGCTGGTTTTGCCTCTGTAGTCTTGCAGGGCCTTATAGCTGGTCCTAATTCTGTTTAAATTCTTCCACCCAACCTTAGCTTTGGGAATCTACCCAAATGTAATGACTGCAACAGTGAAACACGAAGAACATAATACAGTTATGTACACTTACCATAAATGTAGATGTTAGAGTGTATTCACGGTTGCAGTCTTGGTTACCCTCCCTCCAGTCCCCCTGACGTATATTGTCTATACCTCTATTCTTGTTTACTATGCTTAAAACTTTCTGGTGTATTTGCTTTTTGTTAGAGGTATAACCTTGTATATAATTGCTTCCCATTATGGGGGCACCTGACATCTGGGGCAAGAAAAACTGATAAAATGGCGTCGGCTGCATGCTTTATACTCCTGACTACCTGACGTCATGGAAGATGAGACTGCAATCGACGCAGGACCAAAGACTTTGATAATATGGCTGACTGAGGGCTACCTGCAAGCAAATAACCCAAATGTAATGACTGCAACAGTGAATACACTCTAACATCTACATTTATGGTAAGTGTACACAACTGTACTTTCCCTATATAAGGTCCTTCTTGCCTGTAGAGAAATCTTTTTACATATAAGCTCATGTCGGAATGGGATTTAAGTTTGTTAGTTAAGAAGTCAGGCTGGTTTAAGATATTAACGGTCCCAATATATGCAGCTTAGTCTCACACATTTAGGTTTCTTTGGCTGAAAATGCCAATTTAAATATTTTTATTCTCAAACAAAATTATCAAGAATGTACCCAGGTGTTCGTTGTTGACAGTGTCAGTCAGGAACTCTTGCAGATTGGGATTATATATATCTTTTGGGATTGTCTACCTTTAGTAAGTTTTAAATGGTGAATACAGCATGTTTATTAGTAATCTGGTCAGGCCAAGTTAAAATTTTGCAGGTAGAATTTCTACTGAGGTATGTTAAAATGCATTACCAAGTGGTGGAAGTCTACAACGCCACCACCTGTAAGTGGTGCAGTTTGTCTGATGAATAGTCTGTCATCCAAGGAACTGAGCAGTGAATACCCTGCAGTTACACACAAAGATTTGGAGAAATGGGCTCCCTGGACAACTTTTATTACAGACCATTACACTGTGCGTTAGGACTCAAACTCTGGCTTATGTTTCAACCTTCTCTCATTTCAAATATAACATTTTTTTAAAATATTTTTTGTGTGTTACAGATATTGACTGGTATAAATGTATTTTGATAAGTTATTGTGGATTGTTCAGTGATTTTGTAATAAAGTTGTTCAGGTTTTCAAAAAATTGAAAATAGTGTGACTGGTAGCTGTAGGCAGGAATTGCTTGGTACTTTTGAGACTCTCCAGGATTCACAACTCATTTCACACCTGTAATATAATGATGTCCTTCTATTCATATGCTACTGTATTCATAATACAAGGGCGTCTGTCTCTGGTCAACTCTCAAACGTCTGGCCATTTTACAAAAGATAGATGTTACTGCTAGGTTGTGTGTGACATCCTGCGTCTCTCTCTGTGGACGTCGGGTACAAAACAGACATCAGCATGCACCTACCTCAGAACTTTTCTACTGGCTGTGTGACTGCAAGCTCCGGTTGTCGCTCCTTTGGAAAAGTGGTCTGTGTGCCTTGTTCATCTTATCCGACTTCAGATAAGTACCCCATGGGGTGTTTGATTATCCTTTATTTCTGCTTTTGGGTTTCATGTCAGGTAAAAAGGGCAAGTTTAGGTGCAAAAGGCAAATTCTACATAAAGATATGCATGAGCTCTGCCTGTTTTGCTTAGGCCAGGAACACGACCACACTTCTTGAATATTTGTCAGGCCTTTGTCCCTAAAACCCTCAGAAGTCACCTAGCTGCTTTAAAACCTTATTTAGAGAACCATTGACTCAAACGTTTGGCGAAAGTGATGGATCTGAAGTCTAGTCCCTGGGATGAGCCGCCAGTCAAAAAGGCCAAAAAATCAAGGCCTGAACCAACTGCTTCACGCTCCCTTCCAGCCGTACCTTTCAAGGCTGGTGAAAGCCCAGAGTCCGAGCCAGAATCTTCAGACCTTCCTTTGGTGGGTGCCCAGGAGGAAGCCATTGAAGAAGCTGAGGGCACATCCCAGAGGGAATCGTAGGTGTCCAAAGCTGTCACCAAGGAGGATCCTAGGCTCATCATCTCTGAGGGTCTGAGTGGGGTCTCGCAAGTTTTAGTTTGTGAGGATGTTAGCACAGACATTATGGAGTGCTGTCTGGAGTCCTGCCCTCCCACTCTTCACCATATCTCCGATACCATGATGTCGGAGCCCCATAAAAAGAAGAAGCAAAAAAAACCCCAAACATCTTGCTCCTTTGCCAACGCCCGCAACCCCCGAACAACTTCCTGACTGGCAGGCCTTCACCCAAAGCCTTTTAAACATATTCTTGGCCTTATGCCAGGTCCCTACTATGGTCCAAGCCCCTACATCATCTTCCCCCTAAAGGTAAACTTGCTCTGGATGTCTCATCCGAAGAAGAGGATTCATCAGGGGATGAATCCCTCACTTACACCTCCCAAAGTGCTTCCCCTCTGGGGCATGCTTCCCCAGAGGAGAAGGAGTTCAGTGGCACAGATTCCCCAGTAGAAGATATTACCTTCGGGGAAACTATTGCTGTAATGAAGGAATTCAAGTGGGACAGCAGTCAGGTCACAGAGACCCAAAAGAGGTATTATGACCTTTTGCAAATGGAGTCTCCCAACCCGTCTGCTGTACCTCCAGTGCACCCTGCCTATTTGGTTTCCTTCCTGGCTGCCTCCAAGAACCCTGACTCCCAACGTCCTGCACCCAAACATCCAGACAGATTTTATAAGTTCCCTGAGGTTGCAAAATTCCTGTATAAAGCTCCTTCTGCAGACCCTTCAGTCATTACTGTGACTACAGACAAAACTACTAAGCTACTCCCTTCAACCCCACCTCCTGCTCTCTGACAAGGAGAGCAGGTTAATCGAGTGCCTAGGGAAAAACGTTTATGCTTCTGCTATGCTAACAGTAAGAGCAATTAACTACCAAACCCACATGACCAAATACTCCCTGGCTCTGCTGGCTGATGTGACAAAACAACTGGGAGAGACCTTCCTGACTCCTCCGCCAAGGCTAAAATATCTACCCTGTTGAATTCCTGTACTCAGGTAACCAAGCGCTCAATAAAGTGCGGTTATGATGCAGTAGAGGCCTCATCTAGGGCTGCAGCTTCATGGTCTGTCATTAGGAGATACTCTTGGCGTAGGTTGCAGCCTCTCCCTGATAACATCGTCTAAGCTCTTGGATGCACTCTTAGACAAAGATTTATTTGGTTCAGCAGCTGCTGACCTCTTCAAGGCCTTCCAAGTGAAGGGCAAGGAGCTACAGGATCGGAGACATATTTTTATCTTCCTGGTTCCAAGCTTCTAAAGAAACTACCCTGCCAAAACCTCCTTTGTGAGAAGGCCTGCCAGACAGATGCCAGCCAAAAACAAAAAGGATTCCAGGAAACAGCCCTCCTCCAGGTCTGCTACTCCTGCTACCAAACAGCCCTTTCAGGGCAAGCCTGGTAGCCTGTGACTACCAGATACTAGATCCAGACACCCCACTTTCCATGTGTTTTTTTTCTCTCTCTCTCTCCCCCTCTACCAGCTTGGAATTCGGTTACTCAGGACTGTTGGGTCCTATCTGTAGTAAAATAGGGATACTTCATGACATGGGAGAACAAACCTACTCCAAAACGCATTCCTCAGCCCCCTCGAGAACAACTGGCTTTCTTCCCCCTGGTTATTCAGGAGCTCCTCGATGAAGGAACAATTCAAAAAGTCCCTACACATGCTAGAGGAAAGGGATTTTACTCCAGGATGTTCCTGGTTCCCAGGAAAGCAGGTCCCTGGAGACCAATCATGGATTTGTCCCATCTCAAAACCTTCATCCAAGTTCCCTCCTTTCGGATGCACACTCTTCTACCCTTCTTCCCCTGATCCTTCCCCAGGCCTTCTTAGTATTCTTGGATATAAAAGATACCTACTTACAAATCCCAATCCATCCCCTCTTCAGGAAATTTCTCCGCTTCTCAGTGGGTTCTGCACGCTATCAGTTCTGTGCTTTGCCATTTTGTCTGTCTACAGCCCCAAGAGTGTTTACAAAATGCCTGGCACCAGTAATGGCCTTTGCCAGGACAGGGTCAATCCAACTCTTCCCCTACCTAGATGATATCCTGATCCATGCCCCATAAGTTCCAGTGGTACTACAACACCTAGACTTCACCATTTCCCTCTTGAGAACTCTGGGGCACTATAAATCTCAAAAAATCATCCCCGATACCTTCACAGGATCACATGTTCCTGGGGTGCAGGATCCCAACAGGAAATGTGATGGCCTGTCTTCCAGCAGAATAAATGTTGTCTCTCTGTCTACTTATTTCAAGGAATTACTTCCTCTAAAAGCCATATCAGCCAGGGAGTTTCTCAAGCTCCTGGGATTCATGGCCTCTACCACCCCCATGGTTCCTCTAGCAAAACTTCACATAAGGAAGTTCCAGTGGGACTTGAAAACAGTCTGGAAACATCTGCACCCCCTGGGGTTCATGGTTCCAATGCATCCGTGCTTTTCCAGGGAATTGTATGGGTGGATAGCCCAGATGAAGGCCAACCCAGGCCTGACCCTACAACCCTTGCCCCCCAAACAGAACATTTTCTCAGATGCTTCAGACACAGGTTAGGGGGCAAACTTGGGAGAATGGAGAGTGAGAAACTCATGGACCCTCACACAACAGAAACATCATATCGATATCAAGGAAATGAGAGCCGTGATATTAGCCCTACAAATTTTCAAGCATTGTCTCCTACCAGGCATGCTGAGCTGGTACACAGACAATACCACTGTGCTGTGGTGCATCTACAAGCAGAGGAGACAGGGTCCTACCTCCTGTGCAGGTTGGCCCTGCAAGCATGGGAAATCTCCCTAGTGAGGCAAGTCAAGATCCAAGCTGTCTACATACCATCAGCAGACATTGTGATGGCAGATACTCTAAGCAGGGCCATTACTCTATCTCACAAATGGATGCTAAATAGGGATGTGTTCCCGGACCTGGTCCCACTGATGGGTATTCCAGATGTGGATCTGTTTCCTCCCCCATGAACAGAAAACTTTCAACCTTCTGCTCCAGGGTGCCTCACCCTGAAGCATGGAGGGTGGATGTTGTTTAATTCCCTTGGAAGGGGATGCACGGTTATGGTTATGCATCCCCCCCCTTCCCTCTCATACAAAAAGTTCTGCTGAAAATTCAGAAGGAATAACCTCACATCTTGTTGGTGACCCCCTGTGGCCAAGGCAGCATTGGTTCCCCCTATTACTCCATCTAGCCAAGGGCAATCACCACAAGTTACCCCAATGGATGGACCTGCTCACACAGGAGAAGGGAATGCTAATACACCCACAACTGTCCATTCTGAACCTTACACTGTGGGTGATGGGGCATTGATTTCCTTCAGAGACCTTTACACACAGAATGTGCTTCGGGTTTTGCAGGAGGCCAGAAAACCAAGTACCAGAAAATCATACCTTGCAAAATGGAAAATCTTTTCTCCGTGGTGTCAAAAACACAACTTACAACCACTGGTAGTAGAACATCCAGTGGTCCTGTCCTACCAATTTATCTGCCATCTCAGCATGCCTGCCTCTCACCCCACCTTTGGCTCCTAGGCTGGAAGTCAAACTTTTTCTAAAAGGGGTTCTGTACTTCAGGTCCCCAAGGAAGCCCATTCCGCCTCCTTGGGATCTTAACTTTGAACTGGAGAAATTGACACTGCCACCCTTCGAGCCAGCCAGAGACTGTTCTCTACAACATTGTACATGTTAAACTATACTCTTGGTGGCCATTACTTCAGCCAGAAGGGTTTCAGAACTACAAGCCCTTATGGCCTCCTATCCATTTACTCTTTTCCACAAAGACAGGGTGTGTTTGCTTACTAATCCAACCTTCATGCCCAAAGTGGTCAGTGAGCTGTCTCTGAATCAGGCCATCAACTTACCACCTTCTTTCCTTCACCCTAAAACACAGCTGAAAGGATACTGCATTCCCTAGATGTTCATAGACAACTTAGATACTATTTGGCCAAGACCAAGCCCATCCATAGATTGGACAGGCTCTTTGTCTCTTACCACCCAAGAGCCCTGGGGCACCCTGTTTACAAGCAAACCATATCCTCTTGGATATCCAAAATGATCACCTTTTGTTATACAGCTTATGGCAGAAGGCTTTCCTTCCCAGTAAAAGCACACTCCACTAGGGCAGTGTCCTCCTTTGGAGCTTTTTTCAAGGGCTTGGATAGAGCTGCCATTTTAGAAGCAGCTACATGGTCCTCTGTTCATACCTTCACCAAACACTACAAGTTGGACATTGTTTCTAGGGCCAGGGCAGGGTTTGCCAGATTCATTCTTCATGGGTTTGTGGAAAATGCTTCTGTTCCTCTCCCCAAATCTTTATGCAGGAGCTTTTGCACTCTCCCTTGTGTTATGAATACAGCAGCATATGAATAGAAGGACATAATGTTGTTGTGTAAAATCTTACCGTAACATTAGATGTCCTTCTCTTCTGTATGCTGCTGCATAGTTTCCCACCTTGCCTTCCCCCTTGACACTTGCCTGATGCCTGTGTACCCACTATATAGTCGATGATTCTGGCGGCATTCATTTCTGAGGTAGGTGCGTGCTAACGTCCGTTTTGTACACGACATCCGCAGAGAGAGACGTGGAATGTCACATGCACCCTAGCAGTAGCATCTAAATAGCTGGACGTTCAAAAGTTGACCAGAGGCAAACTCCATTAAGTTCTGAATACAGCAGCATATAGAAGAGAAGGGCATCTAAAGATGTGGTAAGATTTTACACAACAATATTTTCTGCACATCGCCTGTGCCACATATCAACATGCATCAAGCGGCACTCTCAAGCTCATTCATTTTTTTTTTTTGTGCACTTTTGATCTGCTGTTTCAGACCTTTTCTTACATCTTTATGTATATTATTCAGATCTTTTCAACTTGTAAACGTTGCCATCTTCTTTTTCAAGGTAAAAGTCCAGTATTAGTTATTTCCTCCATTCCTTCAATCAAGTTGCCATTGTTGCTTTTCCTGCATTTAGAAGTGATTTTACAAGTTGTCTCTTTCTGGATTTGTAAATCTAGCAGTGTTTAAAGGTTTGACTTTGTTTTTGGTGTTTTGTGGCTGAACGTGTTTTTCAGCATGGGAAAGAAAAAGACCTCAAGGTCAAGGTTTGACAAATGTGGTAACTGTAGTCAGAACATTCTTGCTCAAAACGCATGCTGTATCCAGTGTTTTGTGAAGCTGGAACATTTATGCAGTAGTTGTGATATTTGTCAGAAATTTGTCTCAAGAGCTCCATAGAAAATAGTGAGAGAGAATAAACTAATTTTGCCCAGTTACTCTTCTGTTCCCAAATGGAAGAAGAGAAATGCTAATGAGTGTTTCATTCAGTGATAACATCTACATTTTCCCTTGTCCCTAAATCCCAAGTTGTAGATATTCCCCTTCTGAAGACAGGAGTGGACCAGGAGGGACTGGGAGTGCTGTCCTCAGGTGCTCTCAATTCGAAGTTATGGTAATTCCGTGCCATCCTCACAGAAAGAGAATAACATTTTTTCTTCAAAGAGTTGTCAATGTATAACCTTTCTCTGTTATGTTTATATATTCCTCCAGATCCCCTCTTCGCATGTAGACTGTGACAGGATGAGGACGACAAAGGTCAAGGCCCAATCTAAGTACAGTATACAATTTTTTTTCAGAATGGCAAGAAAAGGTCCCCTCCCTTTTTATGTGTTGCTCCTTCCCAAGGCCCATTCCTATCTCTGGGTGTTATGGAGGCAATAAATGCTAACAACTCCTGCTTTGGCACCAAGTCTGACTCTGTTGCAGTGCCATCATATCTTTCCACTCCTGTGTTGTCTGTGCTGAGCTTCTTTGTAGCGAGTGTCACTGGGGAGCATATTCTCAGTGCCACTAAGCTGACAGCAGTTTCCGCTGCTATGTCCTCTGGATATTTTTTAGTGTCAACCACTGTCAATTGAGTTTTTAGCAATGAAGCCTTTTTCTTTGCTGATATTGACCTCACTGCCTTCATTTGATTGAATTAAGGTAGTGATAACCCTTTTGGCTCTGGCATCTTGACCAAAGGTTTCCTCAGTGCCAGGACCTTTGGTATGGACTACTGAGGGCTCAGAGGTGGTGTGGAAGCAGATTCTGTGGTTGTTAAATATCCTTTCAGATTCTGCATAGACATCTGCTCCATGCTAGGAAGCCATTCTGTCTGCTATCGTAGGCCTGTCATCATTGACCCAGACAGGCAGAATTTCAAACAGAATTCAGGAACCCCCCATACCTAGGACATTCCAACAGGTCAGAATGACTAATTAAGGGACCTTGCTCCTCACCCCACACACACACACACACACACACACACACACACACACAAACACACAAAACACTGGCAGTCCCTTTTCCTTTCCAGAACTGCTGAATATTCACTTTTCAGTTTGGCAACAGGTAGATTCAGACAAATGGATTCTGAAGATCAGTCATCAAAGTTATAGGTGGCAATTGGAGGAAGTCCCTCCTTTTAAGGGGGTAATTCTTCATACATCAGACCAGACTCTCTTATTTCCTCGTCATTCAGCACATGCTATCCCAGGAAGTGATGTTTCTGCTTCCCAGGTTGGGAAAGGTTTTTATTCAAGGATGCTTTCAGAGCCAAGTAAAGAAAAAAGAATGTTTTGAGACCAGGTTTGGATCTTTTTTCCTAAACCTGTTTGTGATGGTGCCAAAGTTCAAAATGATGCCACTTCACAACCTGTTGCCACTTTCTTTTTCGTCTTTCAAGCTTCCTGGTAACACTAGATTTAAAAGATGCTTATCACATCCCTATTCATCCATAGTTTAGGGCATTTCTTAAGGTTTTGTATGTCTGGATTACATTATCAGTTCTGTGCATTACCATTTAGACTATCCTCTTCACCAAGAATATTCACAAAGTGTTTAGCTCCAGTTATGGCATTGAAGGATACAGGGTATCCACATTTTTCCATATTTAGGCAACTTGCTTATCTTTGCAGAGTCTTTTTCAAATTGTCAGGAATCTCTCTCTTGAAAGAGAGATCTCTCACATAAACTAGGATTCCAGGAGAACATTCAAAGTCTTTTTGACTTCATCACACAGGATTGTGTTCTCGGGTATCAACTAGACATGTGAGTTCAAGGAGTGTTTCTTCCTCAGGAAAAATAGATCTATATCTAGATCTATTTCAAAGCCTTTCAAATCAGACTTTTGTTACTGTGAAGGGAATACTTCAGGATTTTGGGTCACATGGCATCCATGATTCTCATGATACCCCTAGTAAGACTCATCATGAGAAAAGTACAACAGTATCTGAAGTCTGTTCAATATCCATTGTCTTTTCAAGTCCCAGTGTTGGGGTTTGTCAAAAGAGAAATCACTTGATGAAGACAGCAAATTTCTCTAAGCCCAGTTCTCCCCTTCTTTTTCCCTGCTGTAATGCAGTCAGTCACCAGAGATGCCTCAGACTGCTTGAAGAGTATGTTCAGGAGGGATAAAAGTGGAATAGGTGCAGAACACGAAGGATAGACTCAGGCTCATAAATATAAAAGAAATGCTTGCCATGATCAAGGCACTCAGCTCTCTGAATCATCTTTGGTCCCCTGAACCTCTTCAAGTACATCAGCAAGGAAGGTGAGACCAGGTCATTACCTCCCTTCACAGACAAAGCCGTGTTAGCTTGGGATATAGCTTCACAGCACAGTTTCACTCTCAGGCGTCTTACAACCTCTCAGACCAAAATTATGTGGCAGGCAAGATGAGCTGGACAAGGGCAGACCCTCACAAATGGAAACTAGATCGGGTGCCTTCCAAGATTTCATCCATCTGTAGGAAGTTTTTGAAGTAAATCTATTTGCCTCCTCTTTGAACGATCAACTGGCAAGATTCTGCTTCAGGAACCCTTGAAAGAAGGCACGAAAGACAGATGCTTTTTCCTTTCTATGGATAAGAATGTTCATGTATTCTTTTTCATCCTTTCCATTGATTTCCAGGGTACTTCTGAAGATTCAGAAGAACCCCCCCCAGGATCATTGTGGTGACTCGCTTCTTGCCCAGGCAACAGTGATTTTACCTTCTTTTGGAAATGGCCTGGGGCAATTACCACAAGCTTCTTCACAGAATTAATCTACTCGCACAAGATCGGGGGTGTTTGATGCACACCCTACCTTAGTCAGCTTCAGCTGACTGCCTGGATGATAGGGCCTTAATTCCCTTTAGGTACCTATCAACTGAAAATGTGCAATAGGTACTATTAGAACATCATGTATTAGCAAATGGAAAAGGTTTTTTAGTTGGTGCCAACAACATAACCAGCACCCATTCAGGGCTAGTTCTTTTCTGGTTTTACAGTGTTTGTATGAGTGACTATTCAATGCCGTTTCCTGCTTATCCATCAAGGTTAATTTTTCATCCATATCAGCATGTCTGCCAATGGATCTTCCATTTTCAAAGCATTCTAATGTCAAAATGTTTTTGATTGGTGTTTTGTGTAAAAGGCTTCCATGAAAACTAGTGGCCCTTTCTTGGAATCTTAATTTTGTGCTAGAGAAAGTAACACTTGCTCCATTTGAATCCACTAATCTGTTTGATTTGAGTCTCTTAACATGGAAAACTGTTTTGTTGATTGACCTCTGCAAGAAGAGTATCTGAGATGCATGCTCTTAGAGTAGGTCAGCCCTGTCTCTTTTTTCACAGAGACAGGGTTTCTTTGAGAACTAATCCTTTTGTTCCTAAAATAGTATCAATGTTTACTTTAAGCCAAACTGTCCATCTTTACATTTTCTTTCCTGAACCTAAAGTGAGGGAGAAAGGATACTTCACACATTGGATGTCCACAGACAACTTGGGTACTATCTTGACAGAACTCTTTCAGATCTTTGGATCAGTTATTAATTTCTTGTGAAGATAAGAAGGGAAAACCTGTGTTGAAACAGACTATTTCCAAATGGTTGTCTTGTCCTATTACCTTTTTTATACTCGCCACAAGAAAACTATTCCATGTAGTGTCAAGGCCCACTCTGCCAGGGCCTTGGTTTCACTTATGGATTTTTGGAAAGGGTTGGTTTCTAGAAGTACTATAGAAGCAGCAACTTGGTCTGATTCCTTATCTAGGTTTAGATCAGGCTTTGCTAAGATCATTTTCCAGGGGTTCCTAGAGCCTCCCTCTTCCAGCTCCCAAATGTAACAAATTAGGGTAATCTACCCATATAACTTAGGCTACTGCTGCAGTGATCATTTTGATAAACATAACATAACAGTAGATGTTCGAATGATAAATCTGCTGCAGTAAGCCTCCTGCCATCCCTCTATCCCTCTTTTTTTTTTTTTTTATGCCAGGGTATACATACTATTTTTTTCCTAAGCGTTGTCCTTTCAGGGTTCAGCCTAACTCTGTTAGCATGAAAACTCTGAAGGTATGGTTGCCCAAACTTGTCTTTTTAGTCAGCTCAGCTCAAGTTGATAGCTCGAACTGATTGATTGGTTTGGGTACATGGAAGGTACCCTGAAATTTTGGAAGCTGGCTTGCTGTGTTATATCCTTGACAGGATGTAAACCATGTAGTTAGGACTATTGCAACAGTGATTGTTTGAGTATCTACTTTTATGGTAAGTTTACTTGCGCAGCTGCACTTTCCTTGTTGTCAGTGCTGCAGTATTAAGTCTTGGGACTTCCTGCCATGTAGAAGTTCCCAGTTGGCCCGTATACCAGAGAATTTCACCATCACCCAGCCAGTGGACACCCTTCCTAGCCGATGTCAGTGGTATAAAGGCTCATTGGTTGGCACCACCTTCAACTGTTTCTTTCCAGGTTAGTCCAATTTACCAGACTGCATATAGTAGCTTTATTAGTCAGTCAGCCTGAAACTGGACAATTCAGCTAAATACCTTGTTGGTGAAAGCTGTTATTGACTTTTGCATACTATTGCTTAGTTGTGTAATATCTAGAAAGGTTAACAACTGCTTCAGGTGTGGGAGAAAAATCCCTCACAAAGAGTTTTATTCCTATTGTTTTTGCTGTCTATGCCCAGAGCACAACCTGTCATACTTCAAAGTTATGCTTATTTTAATGACGGAACAATAAAGCATTGGGCTGATTCCAGTAGCATAGCTAGTATGGGGTGAGAAGGGCAACAGCCCCTGGCGCAAAGTGTTGGGAGGTGTGTCATGCATCTGGGTCACCTGATTGGTGGCCAGTAGAAGGAATATCCTTTTTTTTTTTTTTTTTAATGTGTGGGGGGGGGGGTGCTTAGATGTGTAAATCTAACTATAATATGCCAGTCACTTATGACTTATTGCTGTGAGGTGTTTTTGCTCTTCACTTTAAGAGTTGAGGGGGTAGGGTTCTGATTTATACCAGAGGCACAGAGTGCTAATTGAACCAGATACATGTCCAGCTGATTTCTATAGTCATTTCCTGGAACCAACAAGTGCTTGGCCTTCGTAAACAATGACATCTGCCGTTTCCCAGTCTGGCATATTGAAGAAGCATGTGGAGAAGTGCTTGAAGTCGAAAGATGTTTGGAGGCCATTGACATTCCAGTGTCTGACTCCTCACCCGAGCTGAAAGTCATTGACCCCCCCCCCCCCGATGAGGAAGATGAGCTTGCTTATGTGGAACATCTGATGACATCTTGTCCTCTGCCTCACCACCCGAGGAGAGGTATCCATCACAGAATGAAGAAATCTTTTAACTGGGAGTTTGAGTTCGGAGAGTTCGCTCAGGCTCATACCAGTTATAGAAGGCTCTTGCATCTGGCTGAATATAGACCCTTGGCAATACCTTTAATTCATGAAGTTTTGGATGAGGTCTTTTCAGGGCTGCAGTCTTTAAGGGTGAATACTCGTACAGGCTTGGTTTTCAGCTGTTCAATTGCTTTGCATGTGAGACTGCAGTGCAGTAGGGTCCAGGAATTTCCCCTCACTTCCACTGTTTTACAGTCACAGAGTTAGTATTTCTGATTTGCAGGACGTTAGGTGTGTGTGTGGGGGGGTCACTTGCCCCTTCAAAAAATAATTGTTCTTTTTCCCCCCTATTTTGATTGTTTTAGATTTAATCTAAACCTGAATACTCTCTCTTTTTTGTATTCCCTCATGTGATAGCTCAATCAGTGATGAGACCGTCGTTTTCAGGCACATCACTGCAGCCTAACTGTATCTAGATAGTGCGTAATTTGCATAAGCATCTCTATAAGAACCCAGTGACAAACTTAGCTGTGGTGTCTGGGGTCTCCCAGTCCTGCTTCAAAGAACTCTTTGCCAAATCACAGGGAGAGTAGATGCTTGGACTGATTCAGCAAAAAGAACTACACTCCAGCTACCCAGACCATGAGAGCTCTGAGCTGACAGTTCTATATACCTTGGCTCAGTTCAAGAACAAGTCAAGTTTATGGTAGAGGGGATCAAAGATAAGAGCTTCCAGAAGGATATCCAGGGTCTGTGTCGTTTTTAATTTCTCCAGGTCTTTTGGTTTTCTGATACCATGATGGGAATGGACCCCATTCTTAAGTCAAAGTACGATTAAAGTTCATGAAATTAGTATTGTTTTACTCTCTGATGTTAGCCAAAAGTGCTCTTCGCAGCACCCGCAATGTGCCCAGTAATGACTCCTCTTGCAATTCGTACAGTGTTACATGAATTAGTAAGATATCTAAATATGATTGTAAATTCGTTTTTATAAGACCAGTTGCTGCTACTACTATTGGAACTGTCTGGGTATCTTTCTTCCACATGGCTCTCGTTTCTGCCTGCAGATCCTGGTATTTTATGACTTTGTGTCTCTCTGTACGCAAGACACTGTAGTCACTAGGTGTGGCGATTTCAATGATCAGTGCTACTTTTGTCTTCTTTTCTTGGACCACTATATCCAGTTTTCTAGCATCTATCTTTTGGACTGTTGGTATTGGGTGATCCCGTGTGATGTAAACTTCATCATTTTCTATGATTATCTGTGGCTCGTATGGAATGTATGTCCCCAGATGTCATTCACTTACATGTGGTTGTGATGCATCATGCAGGGTAGCTGCTATAAGTTCATCATAAGGAGACATGCCTGGCTGAGGACCCAGCCTTTGTTAGATCATATTACAGCAGATCTGCTTATTGCCCCCATGGAAATAGAATTTCTGTTTGGATACCTGCTGAGAATGTATTTGAGAGACTGGACCAGAAGAGGAAAAACATGAAGTTAGTTAAGGAAATCTACCTTTTTTCAACATCATGATATAGTAGAAACTACCCTAGTAAGTCCTGGCTCTTCCCCCAAGCAAGAAAAAAAAATCAAAGGCTCTGAAAGGGAAAAGGACAAGGTCTCAAAGAGTGTGCCAAACCTGTCCAGTGCTGTAGACGTGGTGTCTAAGGATGCAACACTTGGAAAGAAAAAGCTGTGACTGCGCTCACCACCTCCATCCCTCCTGTCCTCATGCTGTCTTCCTTCCCTAATTATTGGAAAGACATCACCCAGAAGCAATGGTTACTACAAATCATAAAGGAAGGGAGGGGTAATCCCAGCAGTTCTGGAAAATGTCCTCTTCCAAGGCTTCCCAATGCCATCGTCCCTACCAGATGAGATTGAGAGAAAACTCATGCTCCCCCAGTAAACAGCCTCTTACACGAAGGATCCATTCCATCTAATTCTTCCAGAAGATCAGGCACAAGGTTCTGTTGCCACCACTTCTTGGTTCCAAGAAAGTAAGGAGCCTGATGACTTGCCTTGGATTTTTCAAGGCTGAACAAATTTTTGGGTGTACCCAAGTTCAAAGTGCTAATCCTTCAAAAGCTTCTACAACTCATTTTGCTGGGAGTATGGGTGGTGACTCTGGACCTAAAGGATATCAGCATTCATATTCTTATCTGTCAGGAACACACACTGTTCCTACACTTCAAGTCAAGGGAGGATTGCCTTACCATTTGCTGTATCTGTTGCATGCATAGTATTTACCAAGTGTATGATACTAATCATTGCATTTTGCCAGACCAAGGGGTTTCACATTTATCCATATTTAGATTGTCTCTACAGGCTGCATCTACAGCAGAACTTCTCTCAGCCATGCAAATCACCACAAAGTGCTTACATAAGATGGGCCTAAACATGAATGTCCAAAAGCCACACACAATGCCCAATACCAGAGTAACCTTTTTAGACGCTGTTCGGTTGAAGACATTTTTTGCCAAAGGGCAAGCTTCTGTTTCTGTCAAAATACTTCCTTCACTTTCATAAAAAGCAAGCCATAACAGCAATAGAGTTCTTGAGGTTAGTGGGGTACATGGCTTCATATATTCTGATGTTCCTCTTGGCAAAACTCCACATGGGAAAGCTGTTGAGTCTTGAAGAAATTCTGGTTCCAATACCAGCAACCTTTGGAAAACCCCAGTCCTCCTCTTCCTTGCCTGAAAAAGGAATTTCTATGGTGGGAGGAGAGCAGTAAGACAAATATAGGGGTCTCCCCTTCCACCTTCCAGAAACAAACCAGACTGACCTTCAGCAGCTCAGAACTGACTTGTGGGGAGTATTTAGGCAGCTTGAAAGCCCAGGAACATGGGGCAGACATTTGGCAGGCCAGCACATCAATGTAGAAAAGGCGATGGTGGTCTTTCTGGCCATGCAAGCCCTTAAGGAAAAACTGATACTAGGACCTATAAAGATCGTAACAGGCAATACGACTGCGATGTGGTATATCAGCAAATTAGGGGACACTAGCTGTTATTCCCCATGCAGACTAATAGGGTAGCTTTAGCGATTAGCACAGCAGTTCTTCCTCCGTCAGTTAGCCTCTTACTTTTCAGGACAGGACAGCCTTCTAGCAGACAGTCTAAACTGATCCTAGACACTTAATGAGTGGATGCTGAAATGAGCAGTGTTTCTAGACTTGACATGCATAAGGTGTATGCTAAAAGTAGACCTTTTTGCATCTACAGTAAATTGGTAGCTCAAGAAACTGTGTTCCAGAACCCCTGAAAGAGGAGCATAGAAAACGGATGCCTTCTCCTTCACCTGGACAGACCTCTTCCTTTATGCCTTGCCTCCACTACCACTTATCCCCAGGGTATTGCAGAAATTGAGGAAAAACAGACCAAAGATGATACTGACTGCTCCTTACTGATCAAGACAGCACCAAATCTTCCTTCTACTTACCCTCAGTGAGAGGGTGGGGGAGCAAAAGATTCAATTAAATGTCTAATTCCATCCAGTCAATCCATCTCAGAGGGTGTACTTGCAATTCTTAGAGAGGCTGTAAAACCAAGGACCAGAAGATCATATTTAGCTAATTGGAAAATGTTTTCTTTTTGATGCAAATCAAAGGAAATTCTACCCAACAAAGCACAGGTGGAACAGGTCCTGGAATATCTCTCTCATTTATTTAAAAAAAAGCCTGTCTTGTTCTAGTGTAAAAGTGCATGCTTCGTCTATAGCTCCCTGTTGTAATGTCAGCACTAGAAATGTAGAAAAGCTGAAAAAAAAATACTGAAAACACAGAGAAGAGAGATTCTCGAAAATCACTCAAACTTTTTTTTTGCAAGGGGGAAAGCCCCCCATACCCCCTGAACTTATATATACCAACTCCAAGATTCACATAACCTCGTAGAAAAGGGAATATTCTAAGAAATGGCATCTCTTGGACTTAGTATATGCAAGTCAGATCTTTCAATCGGTCTCAGCATTGCAGGACTCACTGTAGCAGGTCCTGACATTTCATATGGTTACCTCTAGCTATGTCTGCCTGCATGCCTATGTTTCCTCCTGCTTTCCCTCATCCTCATATAAAACTGTTTATAAAATAGTCTTGTATTTCAGACTCCCAAAGATAGAATTTCTTCCCACACAAGACCTGAAATGCTTAATGGGAAAGCTGATCTTCCCCTTTTTTGATCTGGATGGGTAATGAATGTGAGTTGATTAGCTTTATAAACTATTTGGATAGTACCACTACCTTAAATTTAAATCTACCTTTTCTGCTACTAAGATTAGGTTTCTGGATGTGAAATTAGTTAAGTCAAATGAGAATATCAGTACATCTGTATATAAGAAGGACGTCCAAGCAAGTAGGTATACACATCAACATAGTATGTATGCCACCCTTACATTTAGAGGCATAGCTAGAAGTAATTTGCTAAGAGTAAGTAGACTGAATACCAGTGATGAGATGTACATTAAACAGGTGGATGACATGATCAAAGAATTTAAAGAAATAGGTTATGATAGCGAATTCTTGGAAGGGATAAAGTTGGAAGTTCTGAGAGATAGGAACAGTTCAGCTAGACCTTATTTAGGTGGAGAGAATATGTATTCTAAAGTTTCAGTAAAGAGGAGAGAAAAAATGACTTCTTATAACCTACAGTATGAAGATGAAGAAAGTAAAAAACATCATATCAAAAAAGTGTGTCATTCTTTTATAGTATGCCAGAGCTTAAAGCTATCATTGGCTCAAAACTTAGTTTAGCATACAGGAATTGTCCTAATCTTATGCCTCATCACTAAGGGCTTTTCATCCAGGAAAAAGGAGGTCATTGTCCCACTGTACTCATCCCTCATTAGACCCATTATAGAGTATAACACCCTGTTTGGTATGTACCTCACAAGACAGCTGAAAAGCCGCAGAAATACCTCACTAAAAGAATCACAGGCCTAAAGCAGATGCCATATGCTGACCGTCAAAAAAAAACTCCAGCTATACTCTGTGGCATATCGTCTACTCAGAGGCGATCTCTGCTTAACATACAAGGCCATGTCAAACCCTGAGCTGATGGACATGCTCCACTTAAAGAAATTCCAATCCCTCAGAGCCACACGCTTCAGGGATCTAAACCTTGGTATCACAATGAACAAAACATGCTGAAGGGATAGGTTCCTGACCCAGACACTCCCCATACTCTGGAATAGACTACCCATACATGTCAAGCAGAGTGCCTCCTTGGCCCTCTTTAGAAGGAACCTTGATGATTGGATGGGATATAGAAAATTCACCCTGTGGATCATGTCAGTCACCCTGCTAGACAGGTGTCCAGGGAAGTAAATATTGTGGTAAGAAATATCCAGGGAATTGTTATGGCTAGGCTTGTATAGGCCCTAGGGCCGATAGCCGAGTACCAACCTATGAACCAATAAATGCGTGCATGAATGCGAAAGAGACTGTGTGTGTGTGTGTGTGTGTGTGTGTGTGTGTGTGTGTGTGTGTGTGTGTGTGTGTGTGTGTCATGGGGGGAGAGAGTGAAGAGTGAGAGTGACCCCTGGCAGCGGCAGCAATGAGGTCTGTGCAAGTCTGGTCCATACCACTGGACACATACCTCTCACCCTCTTAGATCAAGAAATCTGGACAAAGCCAAAAATAATGGGGGTACAAAAGCACAAAATAGGGATACTTTTAAGTACTGCTCTCACAAACTTAGAAAGTTGATAGAAATGCAGGTTTTGCATTAGCATTAATTTTTCTGAAGGGTATGAAGTATGAAACTCAACTGTCTGTCCTTATTTTCTGACTTCAACCTCAATGATCTGCCAGTGATTTGCCAGAAAACAATTTTATGAGAAAAAGACCAAAAATATGAGGGAAAAATCTGGACAGTCTGCAAAAATCTATACAGTTGAGAGGCATGCTGGACAGAGCCAAATAAAAGGGGCAGATTTTAAATATTGCACTTATAAACTTAGTTAATAAAGTTGCCATTAGGTTTGCTTACCTCTCAACTATAGTAGGTCAGTGTTAAGCAGAATGTACACTTTTTTTGGTAATTGTCTTTTTATTGTACTTTTGAGCTTTTCTCCCCATGTCTCCTAGTCCAGTCGGGTAGCCTTGTTAAACAAATGTTAAATAAATAAATAAATGAAATATGCTCTTTATGCATGCTGTGGGGGGCACTTTGGGAAAACCTGGATTCAGCAAGAGAGCAGAGAATCGAAAAAGTTTAAGCACTGCCTTAGTAGTTTATTATAGCAATAACCCATGCCTGGGTGTGGGTAATGCTGGATTTACCCACGGTTGGCGTGGTTTGGTCCCGAGGGCGAAGCCAGAGGGACCAAACAAAGCCAACCGTGGGTAAATGCAGCATTACCCACACCCAGAAGTGGTTATTGTTATTATATGACATTATTTAAGAAAAGAAACTATTACTTTTCTTAAATAATGGCATGGTATAATGCCTGTTTACTGCCCTTCCGCAGATGTCTGGCATCCGCGGCAGTTCTGATGTACTGTGCACCTGCGCAGTACATCAGAGTTGAGCAAAAGCAATGGAGAAAGCAAGATCTCCGTTGCTTTTTTTTTTTAGCTATGTTAAATGGGTTTAACATAGCGAGACACTTTAAAATAAGCAACTGAGATGTCTGTTGCTTATTTTAAGCTGTCTCTATGTTAAACCCATTTAACATAGCGACATTTTTAAAGTAGAGTTATACTAACAGAAAAAAGTCCGGGCGACTGGACCTTTTTCCATTAGTATAACTCGATTTACAATGTGCACGCTGGCCAATCAGCATGCATGTTTTGGGGGGGTCATGGTATAATAGTATTTTATATGCAGTTTAAATGTATTTTTCACATGCATTTCAATGCATGTAATTTTAAATGTTTTTACATATGTTTTTTTATTTTTCATTTCTGTATATATTTACTTTTTTGCAGGTTTTGAATGCATTTATCTTTGCTTGTGATGAGTGTGCCAGCTCTTTAATAATTTTTTTGACTGTGTCATGTGATCTTGTTAATTAACTATACATTTACATCATTGTGCTAAATGTATCCTTTTGTTATCACACTGAAGAAGGGTAGACATACCTGAAAGTTTTGTGAATATTGCGGAATATTAAAAGCTTCTACTTCATGCAGAGTTTCCATTGTCAATATACATCTGTTGGATGACTTCCCCCTTTTTGAGACAGCATCCATGACACCCCTCAAACCACTAACTGGCCCTCACCTCAGCCAGATGCATTTCAGAACCACAAGCCCTCATCCAGGGAACCTTTCCTCACCTTTCAAAGGAACAAAAGTCAGCTTGGCAACTAATTCCTTTTTTATGGCCAAGGTGGTGTCAGAAGTTTCCTGGAAGTAGGCTGAACTATGCCATCCATTTCCCAGTGTTCTTCCCAAATCCCCAGAACAGAGGAGAAAGAATCCAGCATTCCCTGGATGTACATAAACAGCTAATGGTTCATCTCCATAAGACAAAATTCCTCACTTAACAGGTCTGGTCAGCTGTTGGTGGCATTTGCAGAAGGAAAGGAGCAGAGCGCTATAGGGAAGCAAACAATTTCAAAATGAGTAGCCAATTGTATTACTTTTTATCATAGCAAACCGGTACCTGGCAGGGTAAAAGCATGCTCCACCAAGGGAAAAGCAGCTACCACAGCTTTCCCGAGATAGGCTCCAACCCAGTCGTATCTTGGAAGCAGCTTCTTAGACATCTATAACACACCTTCACTAAACATTACCACTGTGGTGCCATTGTCAGAGCTGAGTTTGGCTCTGTCATCCTGTAAGAGAGCCCTGTCTCCCCATTGGAGACTACTCTGCAACCAGCCACAGTAAATTAGCTTTGGGATTCCTCCAAAAACATAGTACTATAACACTGATTATGAAGAACATAGTACAGTGGTGTTGGAAACTTAACATAATTGTTGGTGTTTGAGTAGACTGATGTTGCAGAATGCCTTGCAGCTATACTGCCTCTCAATCTCCTTGCTCTTGGGGTCACTGTGGGTACCATATCAGTCACCTCCCCCCTTCTTCCCTCAGTCTTTTCCTAGTTTTAGTCTGAATGGTCATGGGGCTGGTCATACTTCACCTAGGGAAAAAAACAAACTTCTGTCCCTTGGAAAAGGTAGACCTGGAGATGGTATCAGCCACCATCTCTTTTTAGCACCGATATCCTGATGTTGGCTAGAGAGGGCATTCACCAGAAGGAAAATTGTGAACTCCTCCTGTATTCAGGCCAGTCATGGGATTTTGTATAACAGGAAGTTTAAAGGCTTAGTACTGCATCATTGTTCTACTCGAACAACCACTTGCTATGGTAAGTTTCCAACATGCCACTACTTTCCTGTAGCTGGATAACTAGCTCCTTGCTTCGTTTAGCAGCTAATCTGTGTCCAGGATTAAACAATTTTATATCCATTTTACCTGCTTTAAAAGAAAGAGCAGAAAGGGTTTGATTTTAAAATTTGTTTTCTCAAAGAAATGTTTTTATTGGATTGCTTAGTTTTTATAGTGTATGCCTTTAAGATATTAATTTATTCAAGGTATTTTTGTTTGATTGGTGGGATTTTAACCTATCCTGTGTTACTGCAATATTTAAATCCACATGACTGTATATTGTTCTGATGAAGTCAATTTTACTTTGAAAGCACTTAACCTGGAAATAAATTTTGTGTCTACTAATCCTGCTGGTGAATTTGTGGGTTTTTAGTTTTTTATTTTCACCAGTTCGCTACATTTTTTGGTTTTACTTGTGCAAATTGACCTTTGTAGCTAGTCTCCCCAAGACAGAATGTCATACCCGAAGACCAAATCTCTGGCTTTTCTGGCTTTTTTTCTCAGCTGTGACAGCTTTGTGTCTGGGTTAGAGCTCATGGCAGTGACAGTTTTTCTAGCCCCCCCCCCCTCCAAGATAACACACCACCGAAGAACCAAGCTAAACAGTCTACTGGAACGTTTTATTAACTGGTGCTTCTGGTACTTCAACCTTTCGCCTTCAAGGAATAATCTTTTTGCACCAAAGCAGAACTTTATACACGTGTCACCACTAAATTTCATTACATAATTAAGTGCTAATCATCAGTTGACAATTCTTAATTAAATCCCTGTTACCAAGGATATTTGGTTACAAAATATATATATGCTTCCATTTGGGTGTGGAAACTTAGGGCATAAGAGAAATTTGTCCTTTGCAGCAGTATGATGCATTATTCTCATAACTGGCTCTAAAGTCCAAAGGAGGGTTGTCAGGTTTGGTAGAACTAATGAATGAGGAGAGGCTTGCATTGGCAGCTGATGATCTGCTTTGTGTGTGTGTGTTTGGGGTGGCGGGGGGGGGGGGTTAAAATAAAACAAAAAAAACAAACTTGCATTCTGTTTCTACTTTCATATAAAGCTGTATCTTTGGAGACATCCACTCCTGCCTGCCTTATATACTAATATATATACTGTGTTTGATAGTACCTGTAGGCCAGTGGTTCCCAAACTTTTTCGATTCTCGGCTCCCTTGCTGAATCCAGGTTTTCCCGAGGTGCCCCCCCCATGGCATGCATAAAGTGCATATTTCATTTATTTATTTGACATTTGTTTAACGAGGATGCTCGACTGGACTAGGAGACCTGGGGAGAAAAGCTCAAAAGTACAATAAAAAGACAGATGTTCTTCATTCCACATTGCTGCAGTCCTAACTATTGGGTAGTCCGCTGTCCAGTCGGCCCGAATACCAAAGTATATGGCTGACGTCGGTCAGGGCGCATTAGACTGACGTCAGTACGTCAGGGTACTAATGCGCATGACCGACGTCATATCCTCTGTCTTTTTTGCCGCATGGTCCGATGCAGAAGCAATTTGTGAGTGCAGGTTGGCGTTCTGAAAGTTTCTGAAGTCAGAGTTTCAGACCGAATCAAAGTTGGCTAAGTACCCCGTTGGGGAATATTTTGGTTTTTTCTTGCCTCAGTATTTAACCGGATGTCAGAAAAAGTGAATAACTGTATTTCTTGTGGGAAACAGATACCTCATAGGGATTACCATACTTTGTGTATACCTTGTTTAGGGCCTGAGCACGACGTTGTTGGATGCCGCTCTTGTGCTAGATTTAACAAACGCACTATTAAGAGAAGGTTAGACTGTGCCAGGTTAGTGTTTGGGAAGCGTTGTAATTATAAAATGCCGTCGGATGCTCCGGCGCCGGCTTCGGCTAAAAACCGGAAAGATAACGCGGCAAAGCCTAGGGTGGAGGAACCGACAGTCCCAGACGTCGGTTCTTTGGAAGGCTCAGTGGAGCCGGAGGCTTTGCCAGGTGTCTCTTTGGAGTCTCAGGGAGAGACTTTACTGTTACAGGATGTATCCTCTCAGGAAGTAGGCCAGGCTGAGGGGGCTTCTCAGGTGGCTGTTCTTCCCTCTCTTCCTAAGGTGGTTAGAGCCCCTCCTTCAGTTTCCAAGGCTTCTTTGAGGGGCAGGCCAAGTTTAGCTTCTGTGGGGGTTTCTCCTAGTGCTTCAGGATCTTTGCCTAAGAAACATATGCTTAAAATAGCAGAGGATTTGATTACTATGATTAGGGTTCTATGCCCCTCCTGATAAGAGGCCTAGGGTGGAACCTGAGTTTGAGAGTTTTGAGCAATGCTCGGAGGCTTGAGTCTTGGCTGAAGACTTGCAGGAGTACCCTCCTTATTCTGATTCTGATGTGGATGATTCTACTCCTTCTGCTTCTCCTCCTGAGGATTTTTCATTTTCAGAGACTCTGCATTCCATGAGGGAGCATTTTAAATGGGAAGGTCAAGATTTCTCTGATTCCAGGAAAAGGCTTAGGGAATTCTTGTTTTACCCCAGCATAGGCCTTTAGCTATACCTCCTGTTTTGAATGTGGTGGAAGATGTGTTTGCAGAGGCTTCCCTGAATCCTGATTCTTTGCCTCCTGCCCCAGTTAAACCGGATAGGTATTATAGGGTGCCTGAAGCTCATAAGTATCTTTTAAGAGTCCTAGGGCAGACCCAGAAACTGTCTCTCAGGGGCCTAAAGGTGTGAAGGCCTCAGTTGTTAAAAATCCTGTCCCTCCTGATAAAGAGGCAAGGGCTTTGGATAGATGGGGAAAGAAAGTGTATACTTCTTCCACTTTAGCCATGAGGCGTTGAATTGTCAGTTTCACATGTTAAAATATCAGAATTATCTTCTTTCACAGTTGAAATCTAAGGTGGATGCTCTGGCTGAAGGTATTGAGTGTAAAGAGTTGCAGGATTTAGTTCATGTGTCTGAACAGGTGGGTAAACATTCCTTGCAGTGTGGTTTTGATGCTGTGCAGGCCTCCTCCAGGGTGGCTGCCACTGGTTCTGTTCTTCGTAGGCACGCCTGGCTGAGAGATCAGAATTTAGCTGAGCATGTTAAGACAAGGATTTTGGATGCTCCTTTACAGTCTGATGTGTTGTTTGGTTCGCCTGTGGAAGCAGTTTTGAAGAAAATGGAGGACAAGGCTAAGTCTATGCAAACTGTTAAAGATTTTTTGCAGGTGCAGCCTCCCAAGTTTAGTAGAAATTGGCCTACTAAGGGATGGACTTATCCTGCTTATGATTCCCAGTCTAGGGGTAGGTCTAGACGTGGTAGGGGCAGAGCTCAGGGTTCTTTTAGGCCTAGGACAGGGTGTTCCCCTGCTCAGACTTCTGGTGAGGGCAGGGGTCAGTCCTTTCGTAAGCAGACCCAATGACCTGCCTTTTCAGCTGCCAGTACGTTCTTGCCTGGCAGCACCTTTGGGAGGAAGGCTGTCTCTTTTCAAAGAAAATTGGGATTTAATTACCCAAGACAGATGGGTTCTGGATAATATTCACCACGGCTACAGGTTTTATTTCCATACCTTGCCTCCTTTCAAAGGCATGCCAGACATTCCTCCTCTTCAAAGAACAGAGGCTCACAAGCAAATTTCTCTGTTGCTCCAAATAGGGGCCATTCAGTCAGTTCCTGTGCCGGAAAGGGGCCTAGGATTTTATTCTCGCCTGTTCCTAGTACCAAAGAAGGGGAACACTTGGAGACCAATTCTGGATTTATCTATCCTCAACACTTATCTGGACATTCCCAAGTTCAAAATGTTGACGTTACAACAGCTTTTACCTCTGCTGGGCAAAGATCACTGGATGGTAACTTTAGATCTCAAGGAAGCTTACCTTCATGTGCCAATAAGACTAAGTTGCAGGAAGTATCTGCGTTTCGAGCTGGAAATTCTCATTATCAGTTCTCTGCATTGCCCTTTGGCTTATCTACTGCCCAGAGTATTCACAAAGGTTCTGGTTCCAGTGATAGCTTACTTCAGGCTAAAAGGAATCCAAATCTATCCTTACTTGGACGACTGCCTGATTCTGGCTCAAGAAAAAGAAGATCTTCTACAGCATCTGGAATATGTCATAGCAGTGCTAAGATGCCTAGGGTATTCTGTGAACGAAATAAAGTCCAGTCTAGTACCCTCTCAAGACATGTGCTTTCTGGGTGTGAGACTGAATACAGCAGCCCCGATGGCCTTTTTAACCCCGGACAAACAAAAGAATCTTTCCAGTTACTTCCGTCATCTATCTCTTCAGTCCGGGCTGACTGCAAGGACAGTCCTTCAAGCCTTAGGGTTCATGGCATCTTGTATTCTGGTGCTTCCCAATGCCAAACTGCATATGAGGAAGCTACAATGGTATCTCAAAAATCTGTGGACACAGCACTGCCAGGATTTGGACACTGTCATTCAAATAATACCTTGCATTCAAAAGGAATTTTTGTGGTGGGCTCAGGAATGTCACCTAAACAAGGGACTCTCTGTGACCCGGCCAGAGGCAAGTCAGATTCTAACGACAGATGCCTCAGATATTGCTTGGGCAGCTCATCTAAATGGAAAGTGGATACAAGACAAGTGGCCTGCCAGACTACAGCATCTACATATCAACATGAAAGAGATGTTAGCAGTTCAGTTTGCATTAATTGCTTTCAAGGAGTTACTTCTTCCAGGGCAGGTGTTGATTCTAACAGACAACACAACTGTCATGTGGTACATCAAGAAACAAGGGGGAACACATTCTTACCCATTGTGCAGACAGGCAATGATTTTATGGGAGACTGCGCTCAGTCTGCAACTAACTCTTCAGGCAAGGTTTCTGCCGGAGCACAGAACTCCTTAGCAGATGTATTAAGCAGACAAATCATGGATCCCCACGAGTGGAAACTGGATCTTCATGTATTTCAAAATTGACAGTGTCATGGGGAACTCCAGACATAGATCTGTTCGCTTCTCCACTAAACCACCAGCTGCCAAAGTTTTGCAGAAAGGATTTCATCACACAGCTTGGAAAGTGGATGCTCTTTCTTTCAGTTGGAAAAATCTTCATGTGTATGCCTTTCCACCTCTGCCTCTTCTTCCAAAGGTGCTTCTAAAGGTCAGACAAGACAAGCCAAGGATGATTTTAATAGCTCCAGATTGGCCTCGGCAGCACTGGTACCCATTACTGAGGAGTCTGGTAAGGAAGCCTCCATGGCCTTTACCCTTCATTCCACACCTGTTGTCTCAGAGGGACGGTCATCTGCTCAATGTCAAGCTTCACTCTCTACATCTAACAGCCTGGCATATTCTGTTTTGAAAGACAGCAGGTCTCAGCTTCCTCAACAAGTTTTAAATGTGATTATGGAAGCCAGAAGACCTAGTACAAGGAAAGTGTATGCAGAAAAATGGAAGAGATTTTTGTTTTGGAGTGCAGCAAACAATTTGGAGATTACTGAGCCAAATTTGAGTGTGGCTCTTCAATATCTTACTGAGTTACTGGACAAAGGTTTGTCTTTCTCTTCCATTAAGATTCATGCTGCAGCAATTTCAGCTCACTATGATTGTGACCCACCATTGTTTTCGCATCCTTTGTTCAAGCAATTTCTTAGAGGGCAAAGAATATAAGACCCCACGTAGAGCTCCTACTCCTGCTTGGGATCTCAATTTTGTGTTGGAGAAACTTACTCTACAACCTTTTGAGCCTCATGGCTACTGCTGAATTGAAATACTTGTCATGGAAGACTGCTTTTTTGTTGGCCATTACTTCTGCAAGAAGGGTTTCGGAGTTGCAGGCCCTTATGGCAGTGGAGCCTTTTTTGATTTTTCATAAGGATAGGGTATCTTTACGTACTAATCCTTCCTTTATGCCTAAGGTGGTTTCTAGTGTGGCTTTAAACCAAACTATTCATTTGCCTACCTTTTATGCAGATCCCCAAAATAAAGGAAAAGATTTTGCACACTTTAGATGTACACAGGCTATTGCGTTATTATTTGAGCAGGACTAAGGATTTTAGGCAGTCTCAGCAGTTGTTTGTTTCTTTTGCTTTGAGTTCAAAGGGCAAGCCTGTGTCAAAACAAACTATTTCTAGGTGGATTGGGTGTTGCATTACTTTTTGTTATTCCCATCATGGCAAGGAGATTCCAGCTGGGATTAGGCCTCATTCCACTAGGGCTACTGCCACTTCCACAGCATTTCTAAGGGGTGGCAACTAAGGATATTTTGGAGGCAGCTACTTGGAGTTCAGTGCATACTTTCTCTAAGCATTATCACCTTCCTCTCTACTCTAAGTCTAGGGCTGGTTTTGCCACAGCTATTTTGCAAGGCATGTTGTCAGTTCCTGCTTCCTTATGATTTGCCAGCCTCCCTTACCTCTGCTTTGGGATTCTACCCAATAGTTAGGACTGCAGCAATGTGGAATGAAGAACATAGTACAGTTTTGTACCTACCATAAATGTAGATGTTCGAGGATCCACATTGCTGCAGTCCAATTTACCCTCCCTCCTTCCCCTCTGTGTTTGGGGTGGTTGTGTAGGTGAGGTTATATTCTGCTGATTGTGTATGTATTGTATATATATTTTTTGGTGCAGGTATTTTGGGAGTTTTTGGTTTTTGGCCTTATCTTTTCAGGGTCTTCTGACATCTGGGGCAAGAAAAGACTGAGGATATGACGTCGGTCATGCGCATTAGTACCCTGACGTACTGACGTCAGTCTAATGCGCCCTGACCGACGTCAGCCATATACTGTGGTATTCGGGCCGACTGGACAGCGGACTACCCAATAGTTAGGACTGCAGCAATGTGGATCCTCGAACATCTACATTTATGGTAGGTACAAAACTGTACTTTACCAAAAAAAGTGTACATTCTGCTTAACAGCATAGCACTGATATACTATGGTTGAGCTGTAGGCAAACCTAATGGCAACCTTATTAACTTTAAGTTTATAAGATCAATATTTAAAATCTGTCCCTATTATTTGGCTCTGTCCAGCATACCTCTCAACTGTATAGATTTTTGCCTCATATTTTTGGTCTTTTTCTCATAAAATTGTTGTTTTCTGGCAAATCACTGGCAGATCATTGAGGTTGAAGTCAGAAAATAATGACAGACAGTTGAGTTTCATTCATACCCTTCAGAAAATCCATGCTAATGCAAAACCTGCATTTCTATCAACTTTCTAAGTTTGTGAGAGCAGTACTTAAGTGTCCCTATTTTGTGCTTTTGTACCCCCCACAAATTTTGGCTTTTTCCAGATTTCTTGATCTAAGAGGGTGAGAGTTGTGTCCAGTGGTATGTACCAGACTTGCACAGACCTCATTGCTGCTGCTGCCAGGGATCACTCTCACTCTTCACTCTCCTCCCGTGACACACACACACACACACACACACACACACACACACACAACATCGCTCTCACTCTTTTCCGATCTCACAAACACACACACACACACACACACACACACACACACACACACACACACACACACACACACAGCATCGCTCTCACTCTTTTTCGATCTCACACACACACACAGCATCACTCTCACTCTTTTCCGATCACACACACACACACACCATCGCTCTCACTCTTTTCCGATCTCTCACACACACACACACACACACACACACACACACACACACACACACACAGCATCGCTCTCACTCTCTTCCGATCTCTCACACAGTCATAGTCACTTCCTCATTCATACCTGCATTCACTCACGCATCACTCTCACTCTACTAATCACACCATACCTCTCAACCTCTTAAAAAATCTGGACAAAGCCTAAAATGATGGTGGGACAAGTAGGGATAGATTTTAAATATTGCTCTTACAAACTTAGAAAGTTGATAGAATAATAGTAGTTTTTGCATTAGCGTGAAATCCCTGAAGGATGTGGAGTCTTAAATTCAAATGTTTGCCATTATTTAATGACTTCAATCCTCAACTATTTGCCAGAAAAGTACAGATTTTAGGAGGAACACACCAAAAATATAAAGGCAAAAATCTGGACATTTTGCGAAAATCTGTACAGTTGAGAGGTGTGAATCACACACACACAGTCACTTCCTCATTCATACCTGCATTCATTCGCACATCACTCTCACTGTCTGTCACACCCATACGCCACACACCAACTTAATTCATTCATACATCGCTGTCACTCTACCGATCTCACACCCACATGCCACACACCCACTTACACATTCATTCATACATCGCTCTCAGTCTCTGAATCTCACACCCACATGCCACACACCCACTTACGCATTCATTCATACATCGCTCTCACTCTCCCGATCTCACACCCACATGCCACACACCCACTTACGCATTCATTCATACATCGCTCTCACTCTCCCGATCTCACACCCACATGCCACACACCCACTTACGCATTCATTCATACATCCCTCTCACTCATCCGATCTCACACATATGCACATGCAGTCACTTCCTCATTCATACCTGCATTCATTCACACACACACACACACACACACACACACACACACACACACACACACAGCCACTTCTTCATTCATACCTGCATTCACTAACACAGTGCTCTCACTCTCCCTTTCTCACATACACACATAGCCACTTCATTCACTCCTGCATTCACTCACACATCACTCTCACTCTCCTAATATCACACACACACACACACACACACACACACACACACACACACACACACACACACACACACACACACACACACACATTTCTTCATTCATTCCTGCATTCACTCACAGTCGCCGCAAACTAATAAGCTTAGCTGCAAAATAAACTGCAAACTGTTTGTGGTTTATTTTGTAGCTAAGCGTATTAGTTTGCGGTGCTCCTGTGAGGAAGGCGCGGCTCCCCAGAGCGCCGCGGCACACACTTTGGGAACCCCTGCTGTAGACTGTTGTGTCGCTCTGTTCCATGTAAAAATATCTGCTTTAGGTAACCTGATGTAGCTTCTGTATCAAGTGCAAACAAGCTTGCATGCTTATCTGGTTTTAGGAATTTAAGTATTAGTGAGGATAACTTAATGTTTTGCTGAAGCTTATTGCAGGAGTCTGACTTGAATTAGTTGAGGTTTGAACAGTTGCCACTGATTAACACATTAAAGTTACTGCAAAAAAAACTCTTTAGTAACTATATATGTGATGTGGCTTATAACATTTATATCTTTTTTGCTAGTAGTAAAATTTTGAGGAGACCATTTTGAAAGTATTGCAGAACAGTTCGCTTTACAACGGGCTTCTAGATTTCTATTAATGGATGTAAACCTAAAGCTGGCTGTAAAACATGATCTAATTTTCTTTCCAGGGTATTCTTTATGCATATAGCCTCAGCACAGTAATCAAAACTACAATGAACCTCTTCATGTTCATGCAAAAGGCCATGACAAAGACATCTGTAAAGGCATTATGTAGACTTGTGGAGCTGTTGAAGGTAGGCCAGCAATTTTTTAAATGTAGAATACATGCATTGTTAGCCTCTTTATTTGTGAAAAATGTTATTGTTTTTACTATGTCAGTGCTTCTTATAAATAGTATTATGCCAAAAACTGCTTTTGTTTATGTTTTGTTGCATGTGGCACCCAAGAAATATTGCTGAATGCTTTGGAAAAAAAGATGCATCCAGTGCCAGCACAGTGCAGTTCCTGAGCTATACGTATTTCTTCTTTGGAGTCTTCAACTTACAGAAACATCTTGGTTATTTTTAGACATGTGTTTGCAGCTGATCTCCCATTGGACACCATTTTGTGACCTCTTACAGTGATATTGCACATTTCCGTATAGAAGGACGACTTTGAAATAATGGTGCCAAATACTCTTGAGTTGTAGTTAATAATTCTGCTTAGAATTAAATAGGTTCTTGAGAAAAACTGTTGAAAACAAGTGACAGAACCATCAACGCGTAATGATGAGAAAAGGATTTATACACACACACATACGTGTGTATATAAATATATACACATGTATGTATGTCTCGCTCTCTCTCTATATATATATATATATATATGTGTGTGTATATATATATATATATATATATATATATATATATATATATATATATATATATATATATACGCATATATGTATAAATATATACATGTGTGTGTGTGTGTCTATATACACACACACACACACACACACACACACACACACACACACACGTATCTTGTCCAGGACACTATTAGGGTAATTGTTTGGCTAGTGCAATAATTGTAATAGCCAAGTAATTATCCCATAGCTTCAATTTTAAATGAGTTAGAAGCATAATCTAGAGGTGAAAGGTCAGGGTATTTGTTAGCATGAGGTCTCATCTTCTCCCCTCTGACATAGTAGCAGGACATGGTTAGCCAGCCTGTGCCTTGTTGCTATGCACCCTAAGCACCTGGGTTTGTTGCTGCTAGCAGCTAGTATCAGTGCTATTCTGACAATCTTAGTCATTTAACTAGAGGTAGCCTAGAGGAGCAGATCATCATATTTTTATGGCTGGGGTTCTTTTGCAGGTATGTATTTTTTTATACTATACTGACGTTAAACTATGTATATCTTTGGGCAGTAGTAGAAGTGTACACTGCCTGTATCACAGTTCAGTTTTCCTTTTTAAATTTCATTATTACAGTGGTAGAGATATAGGGTACCAGTAGCAGGAAGTTGAAATACAGTATTGTGAATATTATTTATTCACCTTTTACCAATCATACATTGCAAGTAGTTGTTAGAAGCCGATATCTGTTTGGGGTGGACGTGTATGAAAGCAAAGTACAGTTATGTGTTAACGGTGAAGTGAACAATTCCCATGGCTTGAGCAGGGGAGATCATATGTCTAGCACAGCAGGTTGAAATACATTAGTGTGGTGATTGTTCTTTCACTGTTATCACCAGCAGATGTAAATACAGAACATGGCTATCTTTTCAGTGGTATAGGAAAGCAGGCTGTATGTGAAAGCACTGGGCAGTTATGGCTTGTGTAGAGGTTCTGTGTATGGTATGGTGTGGTGTTTGTGTCTGTCTCTTTGTATGCACACATTGAATTTTGTTACCGAGGCCACTTTGTATTTCACATTATTTGCAATATAGAACTGTGCACCGAAAGTGCCTATAATGTTTTCGGGGCAAGCTGTATGCGAGTGCTTTTTTCGTAATCCATGTCAAACAGTTATCAAGGTGGCTTTTTGGGGGATATGTATATGTCTTAAAACAAGTTGGAATGAATTTCTGTGGTTCTTTCTTTCATGTTCCTCCCAAACATGATCAATGTTCAAAGAAGGTTATTGTATGAAGTTAGGGATATGTTAAATGAAAGCTTGAGCACTGTCAAAAATGATATGGCATGTTGATGTCTGACAGCAGTGAATTAAAATACTTTACTATGACCATTATGCCTTTCATTTTCTTAGAAAATAGAAGTATATGGCATGTGGCTTTCTTTTTCTGGGGCAGAGTGTGTGTGAAAGCAGAGAGCACTTACAGGATCACATTTGAATGATAATTGATATGGCTTACTGGGGGGCAGTGTATATTTCTGGGAGCTGTATAGCCATTATATTTGTGCCTTTTTCCCAGTAAAAGGTGATTTACCCGGAAGGGACACATTCTATTGGGAAGATGTGTGCAAAAGGAAGTGAAGCTATATTGTATTTTTAGAAGCACATTGAAAAATTTTAGAAGCACAGTGAAAAGACCACGCATGTTTTTGGTTTTTAGGTTGTTACTTCATGGTTAAAATTTCATAGCCTCCCTATGCAGATGCCTAGATTTGTTTCACAGGAAGTGTACATTTTTATTTTTCTCACAGGGGCGAGTACGTAAAATATGAAAAATCATTGATACATTTTGCTTTTACAAAAGAAGAATGAAAAGCAGTATTTCTTTGTCACTGAAAGGTGAAGCTCTGATGTCAATCTTCAATTAATCCTTGACTGTGGGTTTGGTTCTGTATCTTGGAACTGACTTGGCCATTATTCCAGCTCACACCTTCCAAAAACTCTTGAGCTCAACTTTACCCATAATGCTCCTCTAAGGATTATCCTAGATCTCATTTGCCGCTTTTTGTACCAGATGCATTTCTCCTACCAGCTCTCGAGCAAACTTATTTCTTCAAACTGTGTGTTCTTTCTTCAAAACTCTTTTGTTAGTCATTCCTTCTCTATTTTATCATTTACCCAGCTCCTCTATTATCCTTTTTTCTTAACACAGTTAGTGTTTTTTTCTTTTTTTATACCATCATTGGTAGTTCCCCTATCTTTCGCTTTCTCATTATGGTAATCTGTTCATACCATTGTTGGTACCTTTCTTCTGTCCCTTTCTCTAATTACTGCAATGGTAAACCTTTTCATACCATTGTTGGTACGTTTTTCTCTCTGCTTATTAAAAACAATCTTTAGACTTACCTTTCCACCTTTCTTTCTCTGTGCTTGTGTGTTTCTTCTGCCATGGCTAAGAAGGCTAAAGGTACTTCTGGCTTCAAAAGATGCCTGAAGTGTGATCATAAGCTACCAAACTCAAATGGGCATATTTTTGTGTATCTACTGCTTGATCCCAGTGCACCTTCAAGAAGACTCTGCTGTCTGTCATGGATTCAGTGACTGGGCCCTTGTTGAAAGAAAAAGAAACTCATCTTAAAGGGCCTAAAATTGAGCTTCGATGAGGCCATATCTGTATCTGTCAAGTGTAAAACTGATGTTAGCTCCCCTTCTTCTTCTTCATCCAAACTTGAAGGATCTAAGAAGAGAAGCCACTCTGTTCTGGCAGTTGCCTGTCAAAATGGCTAAGACTTCCCCAGTTCCCATAGTTTCAGTGGAACCGACTGGGAAACTTCTTCCACTGTCCGTGCCTACCTGTGCACCACTCCAGTTTTGTCAGAGCTGTCCATGCTTCTTGGGGTGTCAGCATACATGAGCTCGACTCCGGCTTCAGAGGTGGCTTCCTTGGTACAGGATGGGTCCATGGTTACAAAGGAGTCTATTTCAGTTCTGGACTCTCATTCCTCTATGGGAGGGCCTGCTTTCGAGGCCACGGAGAGGACCTTGTCCACTGCAGGCTCACAGTCAATACCACTTTTGTTGGGCCAACATCCATGTCCCTACCCCTTGCCCAGAGCTCCCTCTAGTCTCTGCCCTGGGACAGTGGGTGCAGAAACCTCAGGATCCAACCATGGTGGTCATGTCCTCTTTAGATACCTCTCTAACCCATCCCACCTAGGAGATACCCCTGAAGAGGAAGTGCAGAGGCAGCAATTAGACTTCCCTGAAGAGTATTGGACACAAGATATTAATTTCGATAAAGGGGAAGGTCACCCAAAGTCAGCCCTGGCAGGTCTCCTTTGGAGACATATTAGAGATCTTGAAACAGAGGGGTGGCTAGACTTCACATAAACCTTACTCAGAGGAATTGGTATACCTGGAGGCTTTCTATGCACGACCAACTAGCTCTTGGATCTCTCCGCCCACTGATTATCTAATTAGATTGATTGTGTAGAGGGCTTGGAAGATACCGTATTCCATTAAACCAGTTCCCAAGCCGCATTTTGTCAGCCCCTCAGGATCAGCAGCATTGGGCTAAAGGGATACCAGTATATGCCATGGTGGTTGCAGCTGCCACCAAAAAAGAACTTGTTGATGAAAGTCTTACTATTTATCCTCCTAATAAAGAGCCTAGGATGATAGATCGTGGAAGCACTTATACACTTCATCAACCTTTGCACTCAGGTCCTTGAACTTCATGGCACATTTCATGAGCCTTTAATGTGATCTGATAAAGGAGCTATCAGATACTCTGAGAGGAACAGTAGCTGTGGGGATTCAGGACAAAGTAGCCTCCCAGCTGGCAACCCTTGATTCAGTGTGCAGTTTGTCCATGAGGTTCATTGTGCACGCAGCTGAAGGGATGATTAGGGCAGCAGGTTCTGGCATAGCCATGAGGAGACATGCCTGGATGCACTTATGTGAATTTGCAGAGCCATTCAGGTCTTCTTTTGTCAGTGCTGCATTTTTTGGAACATCCCTTTTTGCCTCCATAGTCAGAGACCCTTGCCAGATGTAATAAGCATGGAAAGACCTTTTTTGCTGTGGGCATATGCTTTTCCACTCCTCAGTGGTCTTACTGCAGGAACCAGAGAAGTGGAAAGCTATGGTTCAAAAAGTCCTTTCCACGACTCGTATGGTAATACTTCCCATGGCACAGGGAGGAGTTGCAGTGGAAGATACTGTGCTCAAGGCAGAGGTGGCCTGCAAAATCAGGATTCCAGTGATTCTTTCCCTATTAACTCCTATCAGCGCTCCTGAATGGAGGCCCAATTACCATCCTCAGGAGGCAGTCAGAGGATGATTATCCCTGCTCCTACCTACCTAGCTAAGGATAACAACAGACCGTTTGGTGCAGAGGATTATAACCAGAGGTTACAGTATCCCATTTTCAAAACAACTCAGACAGTCAAAGAATCCCAGACATTTCACTCAGTCACAGGGATGCAGCAGTATAAGAAATTCAAAAACTGCTCTACAAGAGAGTCATCCAGGCAGTCCCACCAGACCAGGCAGGATCTGGAGTTTGCTCAAGATTCTTTTTAGTGCCAAAGACAACGGGGGGATGGAGACCGATTCTGGATCTTAGTGTATTCGACACGTCAGTTCAGCAAACCAAATTCTGGATGGTTATAGTTCAGTCTATACTTTCGTTCTTAGGAAAAGACGATTGGATGTGCTCAGTAGATTTTCAGGATGCATATTATCACATAAAAATGGACAAGCGCTCCAGAAGATTCCTGCACTTCTGGTTGGGAGCCAGTCATTTTTAGTTTAGACCCTACCCTTTGGTCTCACCACAGCCCCCAGGGTATTCACGAAATGCATGGCAGTGGTAGCAGTTCACTTCAGACTGCAAGGATTCTGCATGTTTCCATTCCTAAATGACTGGCTCATTACCACTCCCACCAGGCATCTACTGTTGCAGGCAAAAAATTACATTCTTCAAACTTGCTCCTCACTGGGGATCACAATAAACTATGAAAAATCCCATTTAGAGGTAACACAGCAGTTAGAATTCATAGGAGTGATGCTAAACACAAACACCGGCATTGCGTCTCTTCCTCCAGAAAGGCTTCAAAGAATAAAATCGCAAGTCAGTCAGATTATTCTCAGCAAAAAGGTGACCGCAAGACTATTGTTAAAAACTCTAGGGTCACTGTCAACCTCCATCACTTCAATTCCCCTTGCGAGATATCACATGTGGATCCCCCAATGGCTCTTGGTGTCTCAGTGGTCCTTAGAATCAACCAGTGTCCTATATGGTAATGATCACCAATTTACACAAGAAAAACCTGAGCTGATGGCTTCACACCAACAAAATTTTGTCAGGCCACCCCTTTGTCCCTCCTCAACCCCAAGCCATAGTGACCACGGATATGTCCCATATAGGGTGGGGGGGTCATTATCTTGGAAAGACCCCCCAAGGCACTTAGTCTCAGCTGGAGGTCAATTTGCTTATCCGTGTTCTAGAGATGAGGGCAGTGCTTTTAGTGTTGCAAGCATTCCAAGAAACCCTTGCCTTTGGACCATTGCAATTCAAACAGACAGCATGTCAGTGGTCTGCTACATCAACAAGCAAGGGAGGACCAGATCTTACCCCCATTGTTGAGAAGCTCTCAGGGTATGGCAATGGGCGATTTCATTCAACCACTTTCTAAATGCAACACGTATTCCAGGCAGCTCCAACGTGATTGCGGACAAATTGAGCAGGAGCATCCTAATGCCTCACAATTGGTCTCTCAATCCTTTGGTGGTGCACTTTTTTGGGTGGATAAAGATGGAAGGCCTGCCTTTACCCTCTAAGTACATTACATTATACCAGAGCAAAATACAGAGGCAGAAAAGCTGAGGAGGAGGACTAGGACAGGCCCACATAAATGGAAATTGGATGAAGGGGGGTCTTCCAAGAGTTGATCCAGTCATGGGGAGCATCTCAAATCGATCTCTTTGCCTCTTTTCCAGACAGATGGTCGAACAAATTCTGCTCCAGGGCTTTTTTGATGCAGGCCTGGAAAATGGAGCATTTTCATTCCTGTGGTTGGAAATGTTCCTTTATGCGTTTCTACCATTCCCACTGACATGCATAGGCAGTTTAGGTACTATTTTGACAGAACTTTGTCATTTACAAAAGTTGATCAGCTGTTTATTTTTTATAATGGGACAAAGGGACAGCCTGTGTCAAAGCAGACTACTTCCAGGTCATTGTCTTTTGCTGTTGGACTTTTGTTATTGCCATTGTGGTAAATCAGTTCCAGGCAGTATCAAAACGCATTCTACTAGAGCAGGGGTGGGCAAACTTTTTGATTCGTGGGCCACATTGAGTTCTAACATTTGACAAAGGGGCCGGAACAGGAGCAGATAGATGGCATGCTTTGAAAACATCACCTCATTGGGAGAAAAATACACAGCTTGGGATATGGAGAAAACATGTGCTTTAATTTCCAATGAAAATGAAGAAAAGCATTACAATAAAATCTCTGACTTCGAAATGAGTCTTTAAACACTGAAAATCAAATAAATGACCATTTTATTTTAAAGCACTGAAAGTTCTGTTATCCTTCAGGATATCACCATCACTCTCCTCCTGACTGTCTTTTTTCAAAAACGGTAGGAGATGCAGATGTACTTGTCCTGTTCCTTTTATTCAGTTTGTTTCCCCGGTGCCAAAAGCCAACAACGACCAGTGCAAGGACGAAACAGTTGCAGCAAGTCAGTCTGTGAAGCGTTATATTTGATCTGCGTGCACTGTTTATTTTAACAACGTGTGTATCACGGAGACACACACATTTTAATGGGAGCAGTGTTGTTGGTCTCCTTTTTTAGCCAGCGCATCAAAGTCTGGAGTTAGTTTTGTTGTGGCGATTCTCAGGATGGATCTGAGGTGTAGGTCTGTTAACTTGGATCTGTGGCTGGCTTTGTTGATGTTCATGACGCTGAAGGTCTGTTCACACACGAAGGTAGAGCCGAACAAAGCCAACATCATCTGCGCTTTTCGCCTTAGATTTGGAAACGCGGCATCATTGAGTGAAGCATAGAAGTCATTTAGTTTCAGAGAGCTGAACTTCTCTTTTAAGGCAGGGTCGGACTGAAGGTCGATCAGTTCGAGCTGAAGCTCCTCTGGATCTGTTTCGGGGTCTTGTGACAGAGGAAAGGCCACCAATTAAAGTGACTTGTCAATTTTGTCGAAATCCAAAAACCGACGGCAGAATTCTCCATGCAGTGCATCCAGTGACTCACTGTATTTCTTTACTTTTGCTCCGGCTTCTTTCAGCGTGGCTAGTCTAGGAAAATGAGTGAATGACTTGTTCAAAATCTGCCTGGAGAATAAAGCCAGCTTGGATTTGAAGGCTTTCACGTTTGTGTACATGTCATGCACAAACTGCTCCTTCCCCTGCAGATTCACGTTGAGCTCATTCAAGTGTGAAAATAC